>NC_137201.1:16019558-16217058 GCF_960531495.2 Zeus faber | reverse complement strand
GACCATGTCTGTGATTTGAGTCAAATTTTGTCGGCCTTTCACTAATTTCTGCTCCGTATGTGAATCGACTTGGATAAAAGTTGAACCATGAGATGCTAGTGACATACCGGTTCAAACGAGAAGTCAAATAGTTTTAGCTTGAAAAATTCAGAGAATCTTTCCCAAGCAATTGAAAAATGATAACAATATTACTACGTATTCTACTACATATATTATAATTGTAATAATAATCATAATAACAACACAACAACTAAAACAACTACTCACACTCATAGTAGTCTTTGTAGTTCACTTGAGGATCGAGGAGTTGAAGTGCTGCTCATTCAAAGGAGCGCTTTACTCATGCTCTAAATTTAATTCATGGAACAGTAGACAAGAAGGAATGACGCATCTCTCCACAGATCCTTGCTTCAGGATGAGGAAGAACAATGAACGCTCTTCAGGTGTTCAGCCATTAAGATCCACGGACAAATAATTTTTTTTATTACGGGTATGCAAATTATAAACGGCCGATTAGGTCCACACAGTTCCACAACTCTTTAATTCACAAAATTCATTAATCTTCATTTTTTTCTTTCCCCTTCTATCTCCGGCACTACCCCGCATTCATCCTTTCTTCTTTTCTTTTCTCTCTCTATCTCTCATTATCTCTCGCAGTCCACTGCCTTTTGCTTTGGCCGATCATTGAAACTCTGTATCAAGGCAATTAAACTGATTAGAGAATGGCCCCAGACGTTAGATTTCGCTGTGTCACTGTTTTCATTTTCATACTTTTTAGAGAGCGTTGGGAGTTTGTTTCATGTACATTTAAAACTATAATGTGGAGGAAGGGCTGGCACTTTTCAAAAGAATTTCATGTATATACATGTTTTCATGGTGTATATTCAGATTCACAGAAGAGACATAAAGTTACAGAATCAGAAAGGAATCGACCTTGTCTATGCAAAGTGCACGGCTTGCGACGTGGCAGCAACATTATTTTCATTTATATTGGCGTGTGGCGCCCGTTGCTGTGTCATCACGTCTGTTCTGAGCTCGTCAAATTCAGAACCGAGCAAACTTAAATGGCCGCTCTTTTGCAATTTTGCAAGTAGGAGTCGGGCTTTTCTGAGTTATGACTTAAATGAAACGCTGCTTAATTTACAATGTAAAATCCTTTTATTGTCCATGTGGCAGTGGGGTGTTGGCCGCAGGTGGAAACCAGCAGTGGCTCAATCGGCAATGGCTGTAGCTGTAGGCGACAGAGCTGATTAACAGTTGCTTTCAATGCTGCTGTGTTTCTGTTCGCTCTCTCTCTCTCTCTCTTTCCCTCTCTTTAGTGAGGCTGGGTTCTGACCGCTGAAAGCCGCATCCAAACGTATCCGAAGAACACGGTGAGCGGCAGCAGCTCGTTATTTCGCCAGCCTTAACTAGTTGTTGTGCTGCAAGAGCTGTAAAATAAGAGATATTTGAGATTATTGATCCCTGTGAGGAAATTTGTCCTCTACATTTACACATACATACCCATCCTAGTTATTTAGGAGCAGTGGGCGGCCAACAGGGAGCCCAGGGACCAACTCCATGGTCAGGGGCATGAGCATGAGTGTCTAACCGTAATGTGGATGTCTTTAGGTTGGGAGGAAAACCCACTTGAACGTGGCAAGAACAGGCAAACTCCACACGGAGAGACTCAAACTGAGAACCAAACTGTGAAGTAGTTCATAGTGTGAGCATTACGTTGGCGGCATCATTCTTGGGGTCATGTCTTTATGAGTGATCAATCTGTTGCATCCCTGGCTGAAGCCTGTGTGCCAAAGGGTCTCAGACACACACCTAATTGTCGAGAGTGGGCTAGGATGAATAAGCCCAGGAGCAGATGGACACGTGGCATAACAAGGGCTGCTCTCCTGAGTGTGTGTGGGGATGGGGGTTTTACCTGTTGCACGTTAGACCAACCAACGAGCAACAGGTATACAGCCACACTGATCATTGGCCTCCATTATCTAGACCCCGGACAGGTGTGGCTGCTCAAACCACACCAACCCTCCACCACATAAGTATAAAATGAATATGCTCAAACAATGAAAATCATGTGCCTCCCTGAGATAATTAATTATGGACACAAAAACAAACACCGTTCTTATCAACATTATTATTAACTGAGGATTGGTGTGATTTCATCTACATAGGAAATATTTTATATTATACTCTTTTCCAATTTTCGCAGTCAGTTGAGGGAATGAGGGAAACTAGATAACAGACAGTCTGTGAGCTCAACATGGCCGCGCTTTGTTTTCCCCTTTGTATGAAAGAAAGGACAAACTACAACGGGCGATAACATCCTCTGTGGGCTAACCTTGCAGAGAAAAAGACGACAAAACCCATCAACAAAGGTTGCTGGGTTCCAGTTAGAGGAGATGGAGGTGAGAATCTTCCAGAATGTTCCCCGCAGAGCCGTGCAGTGCCAGAATGACCTCCCTCTGCAGCCGACTATTCCATTTACAGATGGGAGGTCGCGAGAAGGCCAGAGTTTGGCCACACAGAAAATTCATTACCCTGCCGCCCATTAACCATGAATAGGAAATTAAGTCCCCCACAGAAATTGGGTGGAATTAAAAGTGCAAGAGAGAGCGATAGAGAGAGAGAGAGGGAGAGCGAAGTGTCAGAGCTTTGTTTTGTTCCAGCGAAGGTTAAGTCTTAGCATCTCCCAGCGGCAGCGGCGGCAGCGGCGGCAACTCGATGTCAATCTGTGAGCCGCCACACTGCGTGTCTTATGATGTCAGCGGTTTGGGGGAAATTGCAATCTTTATCGCTCTTTCTCCTGCTCTCTCTCTCTCTCTCTCTCTCTCTCTCTCTCTCTCTCTCTCTCTCTCCCGCATTGACATCCTGGTTCTTGGTGTTCCAAAATCATCGTAGGTTTGTTAAATACCAGAAATGAAAGACAAGTACGACAGGGTTTTTTTTCGTTACGGAGGCCATTGTGTCTGTACCTGAGGGGGCACAGAGACATACTGACAACAGTTTTAGACAATTTTATATTCATTTATTTACCCAAGACGCTGACCTTCATTCCCAGACCATTGCATTACGCTGTGGTTAAAAAGAAGTGAAGAAAAAAAAAAAGAATGAAATGTACCTAGTTAAGATCTACTCTAGCCAACTCTCCATTCATAGTTCCCAAAAAGTTCCGAAAATCCAGTCGATTTATGACTCATAAAAGGAACTCCAACAGTGGTGCTAATAATAATAATAATAATAATAATAATTTGGTACCGTCAAAGCTATACCTGAAAAAGCAGGCACTGTTCTGTAAAATTACCTTCGCAGGATAAGTCAGAAAGAAAATGAAGGGAAGCAGGGAAGCTCGACAAGGTATCAAACAACCAGGGTAGTGTACAGTTTCAACAGTGACAAGTGTATGTATTTAGGTTAAAACGATGGCATTGACGAGAACAACACATTTTGAACTCAAATGTGAAAATTACTTTTGCCATTGTTGCATTTCCATTGTTGTGCTGCACAAATTTTTGCCTATTGAAGTAAGGAACCACCAAATAGACCATTGCCTTATGCTTTGGCCTAGAAACAAGCTGACGTCACCTCGTATATGTAATAAAAGCAAAGATTTTTACAGGATGAGAAAATTCTCCCGGTTGAAGACGGCAAGACGCAACTTTTCCCATTCACTGCCAGTGACAGTAAGACATCTCTGGTGCCGTCTTTGTTGTGGAAGAAAGGAATGAGACAAATGGGAAAGAAGGGGGTGTCGATGATCAAATTACATAGTGAACATACCGTAAAGTCGTCTTCACTATATATTTTTGGGGGTTAAATGAAATAAAATGGACATATTTCTATGTAGACAGATTCTGAGAATTCTAAATCTAAAGTCTAGGCAACTGGAGAAAGGTCCTCACTATTAGCGCATTATACATGGAGAACCCAATAAGAGTCGTATAAATGACCGCTCATGCCCTGACCTTTTTCTCACCTGAGTTGCTTTACTTTAAAATTCACTCTCTGTGTAACGTGTCATGCAGAACATACAGTTCGTGCATATACGCCTTTCCCTACAAATGTCACCCAAACTGGGCGTCTGCATCGTGTGTGTTCCTCTGTGAGAGGCCAAAGCGTGTGGTCGTAGCGCACGATAATCGACGACCTCTACAAATCATTCCCCCTCCCTTTCCCTGTCCCTCTCAAAGTCTCTCGTTTCCCCTCCCTCTCTCTTTCTCTCTCTCTCTCTCTCCATCTCCACCCCAGCTCTCTCTCTCTCGCTCTCTCCCTCTCTCTCTCTCTCTCTCTCTCTCTCTCTCTCTCTCCCTCTCTTCCTCGCTCTGTGCTCTCGGGGAAGGAGGATGGGGAGATGGCTGCATTAATAATGCAGTTGCTGCCTGGAAACCGTACACGCTGCAGCGGAGTGCCGTGTAGAATTCTAAAGAGGTATTTGTTTGTGCGCCGAGCCCCCTTCCTCCCCCGTTCTGGGACGGTCTCTGTTGCATTGTTATAACATTTAGGGTGAGGATTTAAACAATTAGACATTATGACAGACTTGATGGACGATTCCAAATTTGATTTCAAAAGCATAGGTGCATAGCCACTCTGCACCCCATCTGCCCTGATTGCTGTGCAGGTGCATAGAGTTTGTGTACTTCTAATTCAGCTATTTAAGAACTTGCTTTTCACTTTTTGTGGAGATATTTTTACTGCCATCCTGAGCATAAAAACAAAAATATTCTCTGGTGTTCTCTGGAGATGTGTAATTAGACTTTTGACACCAACACCAACATCTTTGTCATTCACGTCTTGATTTTGTGAAAGTTCGGCTCTTTTTTGGAGATTGGGCCCTTTACGAGCAACTCTGTTAAAATACTTGTTTGATTGGTTCAGTTGGTGTAACTAGAGTCAGTTGGTCACTATTAATATGAAAATGCCAAATGCCTTCACCTTTGACCACATTCATTTTATCCGCAGTAATCATTTTCTTTGTTGTATATGTTTCCCTTTTACCTTTTTTATAGAATACATAGACGTTGAAATATTTATATCTTTCCAGCCTCTAGGGCAGTGAGCAGCTCTTTCACCCCTCCGCAGTGGCTCCCTGATCCATGACACAATAAAACGAAGAAAATGGACGATTTTGTATTTTTTTTTTTTTTATTTATCTGAGAAACTTGAATATAACAAATAAAGAAAATGTTAATAAAGCGGCCAATTTGAACCGTGTGCTGATCTTGCTCCTGCCGTCCATGGATTGTCAGTGTGCACCAAAGCGCCTAATAAAACGGTGTATGCCCATTCCTTTTTGTTTGTAATAAATAAAAAAACACAAAAAGATTATAACCTACATACATTTGAAATATCCAGACAGAGGTAAGCTCTTTATTATCCGTATTATCCTGTGAATTTTATATTGTTTAAATTGCCTAAAAGTCAGTCATGTTGACCTGCAGAAACTTTTTGGTAAAATATGAAGTGAAAACAGCCATTGCTTGTTTATCAGTGAGTGGTCAATATAGGTAGTAGGCTTATTACGGGCGTCGAATATGAAAAGCCTTGAATATTTTGTGGAGCTCCTGGCAATCTTAAAAAAATATATACATGTTCAAAAATGTCTCTTCCTGTACCAAAGATTGCCGACCCCTGCCCGAGGGAAATGTCTGAGTGCACGGTCAGAAAACACAACAGCCGTTCGGTATCTCGCCCAAGGACGGTTTATCAGGCTGGATTCTCGCCAACAAAGAGTTGAAACGGGGGTAATCTGGATGGAGGCGATGATTAATTTTAAGATTGTTTAATTAAAGATGCTGTCTACAGTGGCAATTTAATTGGGATATTTGACTTTCCCTAAATAATGTTATTTGTCTTGCTTCCCTTTGGCTTATTCTTTTCTAATTTTCTGTATTTGTTAGCATGACCCATGGACTCGGGCTAGTTGTTGTTTAAATTTTGTCGGATGTTTTGACAAATTTAACGTGACATCAGAACAGCATGGTTTGTGAGCCGCCCTTTCAGATACGTTTCGACGGTTTAAAGTTGGCTAATACGATAAGCCTATCTAGAATTGCAATCAACTTGATGAAAGGCACTTATCTAAATAACAAAGATAAACCTAATCTGCCCAGTTTTCTGTTGGTTGTTTGGTCAACAACACAGAGCCATAAATATCTAATAATATTTAGTCGGTGGCCCCGGCCGCGCTGGAGGAATGGACTCACCTGCATCACATCAGGGATGAAGGCTTCCACCGTAGAGATGCAAGACTCTCAAACAATTGGTTCGTAGCGAACAAATCTTTTAAATGAATCGGGAGTCAAACCCGGTAAAAGCAGGACCAGTTTTGAGTATAGGCCTCGTAGTGCGAAGCGAAGAGGAGGAAATAAAAATGGATGTAAATACAATTGGGGAAGAAATGTTTTATACTTTTTTTTAATGTTTTGAATAATATGGGTTTTTGGTTTTGCCCAGATGTTGCCTGGAGGCTGGCAGCCACTCAGCTCTGATCTCAACCAGGGGTGGACTGACAGTGGGGCTGAGACAATCGCAAAATCTTGTGGCGTTTGGGTGAGGGCGACCCAGACGATAGTTCCGTTGGTAGCCGAAGCCCGGTTCTATTCCCTGCCGAGTGGCTCACAACCACCACCGGGGCGGAGGAGTCCAGATGGAAACAACAACCAGGGGATGGCCGTAACCCTTTTATCTTGATGCTTTTTCACAACACCACCAGCAACAAGTGAACATCTCCGCATCCCGCTCCCTCATTCTTCTCCGTCCGCATCCTTCCAGCGCAGAACAACCCAGAACCCGCCCTCCCATCGCCTCCGCCAATCGCTCTCTTTTCTGGACACCTCTCCCCAATAAGATGAACTGATGGAAATAACACAACACAACCCACGGGTCAACTGGACCCCCCGGAATCTCAATTTGCAAAAGAAACTTTTAACTCGCGAAGAAAAAACTGAGGTTACTGAGGTTAAATAAACAAACTGTGAAGGCATTTGGCATAATTCATACTGAATGTGACTGATTCATATTTTAACAGAATTAAATCATTGTTGGGAGAATTCAATTTACACCTCGGAGTCGACCAACTCTTCTGATTCTCATTACACCAATTGAAACAAACCAATCGAACAGTCTGAAAAAAGTGAACAAACTCTTTGTACGGAGTCACTCGTCAAAAGACGAATCTCCATAGAGAACCGAACTTTTCATCTCTAGTCCACCGGGACCCACGAGGTCTTAGTTCTGAGCTCGTAGAAAAGCCCAGGACAAAGTCTGGCCTGAGTCACGGCGTCTCGGCGGGGGGAGACTGATTACCCAGATTACTTGGGAGGATTTCAGCCGCACACATCTGGCCTCGCGCTCTCTACCACAGTCAGTCTCTACCAGACTCAATCTAAAAGCCATCAATCTCATCAAGATCCATTGCCCCCATTCCTCTTATTTTCCTGGGCCTCTCCTAAATGGGAAAACATCAACTGTTGACTCATGTTCTTTATTACAGCATATAATTATATAAATTGTGCACAGGTTTGCGCCGCAATTTACGCATAACTGAAAATGGTGTTTGTTCACACAGAGCTTCACAGATTATTTTCTCGGCCGTGCCGGTTATCTCTTCACCCCTTAACCCCTTTTAATTTCAAACCTTATTTCACAAACAAAAAGATGTGTCATTACCTCTTTCATCTGCTTTCAATGGAGAAACACATGGTCACACATTGAAAAACTCAAACAACCGATAGTTACGAACAACCCAAAAACTGATGCAAATTGCCTGTGTAAAGGTATCAGTGGGGAAAAAACACTGGTATTCAATAAAGCTAATGTCCCTCATGTGTGTATTAGTGATGCAAAACTCACAAACAAGTCATTTGTATGAAATATGTACAAACAAATCTATTAAATGACACAGAAGTCGGGAGTCACTCCGGCGAAAGAATGAATGTTTGACTCACAAACTGAAGTAATAATAATAATAAAAGTCAAAGGTAAAAAAGGCCAAGGCATTTTGCACAATGCGCACTTGCATTCCACCAAAATAAATGATTCCTGTTAGAATTCCATTCACAACTCCAGTGCCACAACCGACTCGTTTGACTTTCCTGCATCATTCAAGAGGTCCTCCTTTGCTCGCCGTGTGTTACACACACTGAATCAAACAAAGTGACTTGTCAAGAACTGAATATGAAAAAAGAGTCAAACCTTTCATCACTAGTGCGTATTGAGAGGCTTTGTGCTTTGCTTCATATGAAGACTCAACAAATTCCTAATTGAGGTACAGTCTAGGAGTGTATTATTTCTATACTGCCTGTTAGTGAATGTGTTCATTCCTTTATTTAATAGACTCCAGAGTTATAGCGCCTTATCAAGCCAATTTAACGAGTGGGTGACGCTTTTATTAATATGTTTACACAAGCAGAGGGAACACAATTCGCATAAGGTCATATCTTCTATAATCAACTAAGCCCTGAGACAGGTGTAAAAATTTGCTGTAGCCAGAGGCCCTTATTTAATTCAATTTAAATTCCACGCCATTGACAAGAAATGTCTCCTTAGAATAATGTTATTCTAAGTGCGTATAAATTATACATTGAAATGAATTTATTTAGCCTAAATGTTATGCTTGAAATTAAAGCCGGAGAAGAGCATTGTGGGGAGAAATATCGTTGTTGTATTTACTATTATCTGTTATAAATTAAGGTGTCCGGGTCCCCTCTGCAGAAAGCACCCCATCAGCACAGCGGTATGTTAACTTAGTTTGCTTCACAACAATTCAGCACAAGAAAGCATTTATTTTCTTTCTGTGGAGCCTGGAATCCAAACTAAAGTATTGTGCTGGAAGGTATTGTGCTACCACACGCCTGGTAGGCAAAACTGCCCCACTGGCACCTGAACAGCGGCTCTCCGGCATGTGGAAGGGTCCCAGCACCAGCCCTCTCCTGACTGGCAGCAGCAGCAGCACCCTGGGTGTTCGGCGGAGGACCGGGGAAGAAGCAGCCACCGCAACCACCACGGGTAACCGCTGATAGTTAGCTGCCCCGCCAAGCAGCCACCACCAGGACCATGCAGCAAGCCACAGATTCTCCCTGTCCTCAGTTTGGTGTCGGGGGTATGTGGTGTCGAGATGGTGTGCTTTGAGCAGCCACACCTGTCTTGGGTCTAGGCAATTGGGCCCAGGATCAGAGTGGCTGCATACCTGTTGCTCGTTGATTGGTCTCATGAGCAACAGGTAAAACCCACACACACTCAGACACACACAAAGAAGACATTGTCATGACACATGTCCACCGGCTTATTTCAGCTAGCCCACTCTCGACAATAAAATAGTGTGTCTACAACCCTGTGGTCTGTGTCCCTGAAAATGCTGTGGCGTGTGGTATGTGTGTGTGTGTATATATATATATATATATATATATATATATATATATATATATGTATGTAGACAGACAGATAGATAGTCCTGCAGGATCGTGTTTCATGTTTTGTTTTTGTCCAAACTTGATTATTGTAACAGTCAATGCTCTAAGTATCGAAACCCTCCAGCTGCTGCTAACATCTTGATTTCAACGTAGAAAAATTCCTTCCCCATCATTTCAATTTCCTGTTCCAATCCATGCCAGGGCAAACATCAAGGTCTTCATATGCTAATGTTTAAAAGTTTTACATGGGCTCACGCTTTCTGATAAAGCAGAACTCAACACTCCAACACCTTCAGAGCACCTTTTTTAATCAATCCCCAGAGTTAGAATGAGTCCACTCCTTTTGTCTGAAATTGTCTTTGCATTAATAAGACAGGACATTTTTTGTAGAACTTTTAAAAATCTGATCTTGAAAACCTTTTTGTTCTAAGTAGAATTTGGTTCAAAATTCACTATATCCCTATTTTTTTAATAGAGATTAGTCTGCTCCTTATTTTCCGTATATACCCGGCAGAGAACACTCTCTGCCAGGTTTAAAAGCACAGGGCGAAGGAAGCCTTGGATCTGGGTTAAACGAGTGGCGTTAGGGCTTTATTTATTTATATTTCGCTGCAAAGTCTGCACCAGGCATGCTATTTTTTCATTCCCAGTGTCATACATAAATAAATATTTGTGGTCCATTATAATGCAAATGAACAGGGGGGGTTAGAGCATTGCCCTAAATATCCCCCAATGCAGCTAATTCAGGTCTACCGCTTCCCAGCACTGGAACAATCATTTCCGTTTTATTTCAATTAGGATTGTGGGTAACATCAACATCGGATGGAATGGATTTCTTGAGTAGTTCAAATTAAGTTTACAATGATTTCTAAATTAACAATGTAGTTAAAAACGAGTCGTTCATATTGAACAAATCATTCAGAGTCAGAGTTGTGAGTCACTCAAAAGAGTGGGCGAAGGAGTTATTCATATTGATTGTGATTGATTCACACTTTTACAAACCACTAGTGCATTTGACAGAAGTAAATAATTTTTTGATTAACACTTGCATTCATCTGCCAAAAAAAAACCCATTTTGGAGCAAATTAGTCCAATAGATTTCTTAGTATTTTCCACAATTTGCTTCAATAAATAATTTTGACAGAATTTCTGGAAATGATTCTTGTGAGAATTCCATTCACAGCTCAGAGCCAAACCAACTCTTCTTCTGACTCTTGTTGTCGTTCATCGTTCACCATGAAGTCCACCCTCTCTCGCCTGTGCATTACACCAACTGAACGAAAAAGGGTCGGACAAATCGAACGACTGTTTTTACTGAGTTCACTAGTCAAGAACCAAATCTGAAAAAAGGATCAAACCTCTCATCACTTTTCCAAACGTGTCTCTCAGTGTCTTACAAAACGTGCTGGCAGTCATGGTTTACTATGCACCCTGGGTGTAGCTGGACCGCCCAGTGATTCCACGTCTTTCCGGGAGTTGCGCTGCATTAGGACTCGCTGTCTGTGCACTTACAGTAGATAGGAGCGCAGAGCCAGCTGTGAAGCACTGCGCTGTGAAAAAATTGAGACATATTTGGTGTCCCACCATGAATTCGCATGAACACATGCTGTGGCTGTGACCAGACCTGTTATCGGTGATTACACAAGGTTTGCACTGACCTAAAACAAATGTATTTATTTGGTTTGGCTCTGAAAAAAAGGGGTGTGAAAACTCCCCAATGCCGCCAATTCAGGTCCCACCACAGGAAGTTTAGTTTCTGCTTTCTGATTTCCATGAGGAATATCGGGAATATGGGTTATATCAACATTAATTGATGAATTTGTTGCCGAGAATAGTAAAAATTCAGTTTTCAGACAATGATTTCCAAATGAACAATGTACTAAAGAACAAGGATCTCTTCATATAGAACAAATATTTCAAATTTCTTGGGAGTTGGGAGCCACTGAAAAGAGTGGCCAAAGGTGTTATTAATATTGAATGTAATGGATTTACACTTTTACATTTCATCAAAACTACGTAAGTTTGACAGAAGTTAACATTTTTTGTTATTCACACTATGCATTTCTCTGCCAAAAAAAACAAAAACAAAACAAAAAAAAAATTAGCCTAAAAGATTTTCTGGTATTTTCCCCAATTTGGATTTTCTTTGGCTAAATACATAATTTTAACTGTATTAAATCCTTCTTGTGAGGATTCCATTCACAACTCAGAGCCGAACAAACTCTTTATCTGACTCTTGTTCATCGTTCACCATGAAGTCCTCCCTCGCTCGCCCGTGCATCGCACCTCCTAAATCAGACTAAACGAAAAAGAGTCGGACAAATGTAAACTCTTTATTTTTACCGAGTGACTCAAGAACAGATTCTGAAAAAAGAGTGAAACTTTTCATCTCTAGTGTATAATGAGAAGCTTGTGACGCTTTTCATCAAATGAGTAATGAAGATGTGACAGAGTTTTGGAACGTATTCTTTCCACGAGTCCACAATTCTTTTTTTTTTTTTTTTTTAAGTGACTCGTCAAGAACCGAATCTGAAAAAAAGTCAAACCTCTCATCACCATTCCAAACGTGTCTCTCAGTGTCTTACAAAACGTGCTGGCACTCATGGTTTAGTATGCACCGTGGGTGTAGCTGGACCGCCCAGTGATTCCACGTCTTTCCGGGAGTTGCGCTGCATTAGGACTCGCTGTCTCTGCACTTAGATAGGAGCGCAGAGCCAGCTGTGAAGCACTGCGCTGTGAAAAAATTGAGACATATTTGGTTTCTCCACCATGAATACGCATGAACACATGCTGTGGCTGTGACCGGACCTGTTATCGGTGATTACACAAGGTTTGCACTGACCTAAAACAAATTTATTTATTTGGTTTGGCTCTGAAAAAATGTGGTGCGAAAATCCCCAATGCCGCCAATTCAGGTCTACAGCCTCCCACCGCTGAAACTTTAGTTTCCGCTTAGTTTCCATTCTATAAGGAGTTAATTATATTGAATGTGATTGATTAACACTTTCGCATTTCACCAAAATTAAGTACGTTTGACTGAACTAAATAATTTTTGTGATTCACACTTTGCATTTCTCTGTCAAAAATATTTTTTTTTTTTCGCTAATTAGCCCAAAAGATTTACTGGTATTTCCCGCAATTTGCATTCTTCGCTCAAATAAATAATTTTAACTGGATGAAATCATCCTTCACAACTCCGAGCGCCGAGAGCCGAACCAACTCTTCTTCTGGTGCTTGTTCATCGTTCACCATGAAGTCCACCCTCTCCTGCCGTGCATTACACCAACTGAATGAAACTTAACTAAGAAGAGTCTGACCAACTCTTTTGTGACCGAGTGACTTGTCAAGACCGAATCTGAAAAAAACGGTCAAACCCAAAAAGGGTCAAGCATGAACACATGCTGTAGCTGTGACGGAACCTGTTATCCGTGATTACACAACATTTGCACTGACCTAATTTATTTTGGTTTGGCTCTGAAAAGGAAACTGGTGCGAATATCTCTGAAAGGCTTAAAGACGGATGTGAAGAATGTTTGAGCTTTTTTCACATCACTCGCACTTCCGTGGCCTATATTCGGGGTGTGTTGCTGGCCGTCCCAAAAATAAATATCACATGCAGCTTTTGGAATTCTTAATGGCTTTTACATACTGATCTCCAATGGGATTTGGGGAAAAATAGATTTATGAGTTCAACAGATGTGTTTGCCATGTAGTACTTCTGTACAGAGCGGAACAGAAAACGTTGACATCAAAGTCACATTGATTAGATATTTTTTCATCTGCTTCCAATGAAGCTTGGGCAGATTTACGATTACATCGTCTATCGGCGATCGGCTCCGTGTATCGGCGATCGACCCCATCGATCGCGATTGACATTGATGATGTTCTGAAAGGAGGGGCGAGGGAGAGGGGGAGAGAAAGAGGGAGAGATGCAGAGAGATGGAGAGGGAGAGGGAGGGGGAAAGAAGGGCGGGCGAAGGCTCTCGTCCTCTCCGCTCAGAGCTGTGGGGTAACCACTGGGGATCAGGTCTCCCTTCCCCTCTACAGTCCTGTACAGAGACTTTGAGGGGCAGATGCTCAAAGAAAAAGAAAAGACACATGGACGCCCAGCTCCGGTTCGAAGCATTTTGCCGCTCTGGGCAAACGGAGCAGCACAGCAGAGATGCTGTGCCTACATCACAGGTGGGCCTAGGTTCATGAGGTGTTCCTCATGAATATATCTTGCCGGGACAATTCGCGACCTTGATGCCCGTTCCCGCTTAAAAAAAACAACGCGCCAGATAAAAAGGGCACCGTTGGTTGTCCACACACATCACACACATGTGTCTGCCGCTCAGTATGTAAATCAGGTGATTATAATATATCAATATGTAATATAATCCTGGAGAGAAAGATTTTGATTTGTTTTGTTTCCTTGGTTTCTTACTTGTATGGAAAATTAAAAATGAAGAGAGAATTGGAGTGGAGTTTTTTTTGTTTTTTTCTCCTCCAGGCAGCGGTGCGTGCCGGTCTTTTTGTTTTATATCTATTTATTTTTGTTTTTTTCCTGCATGTATGAAATTACATTTTTAAACACAACTGAGTGAAGGGACTGTCCCACTCCGTACTGTTCCAAAAAAGCCCGTGGGGGACACACGTCTCCCCATTGCTTTCGGTTGCTTTGGAACTTAATTTAGCAAAAACTGGATGTTTTCGTGTGATTACTTTACTTGTAAATAATAAATCCTGCACTTCTGGAACAGGGAGACCGCATTTGCCACATTACATTATGTTCTATGCACGCGAACCCCCTAGTGCGTATGCGCGTGCACCCGATAAAATCGTATATCGCCGATCACTGCCCCCCAGAATTTTGCACGATCGCTCAAGCCTACTTTCAATGACATTTTCAAGCAAAGTATTTGCTGACTTTGCGAAAAAGCTGGTGTTTTAATGTTTGTCTGCTCTGAGACTTTACACAAGGCTTCAAGGCTATACTTATATACTGTAGTTATATACTTATAGGAAGTGTACATATGCTATGGCAGTTCAAAATGGCTGGTACACTGTTATGGACATGTATAGTTTATGATTAAAATGTCTGGTTGTAATTGATAATCTGCAGGTTGTCTAACTGCTATATGAGGTCACAATTGCGATGAACGACCCTTGAGACCACGTAGCTGTGGAGGAGGGGTGCGAACGAGTCAGCGCCTGGTACATCACAAGTGATTGGAGATGTGGGGAACCAGTTCGATTGACAGCATCAGCAGAGCACCAGCATCGTAAATTTGATCAGAGCAGAGATTAGAAGGCAGTGAGGTGATCGAAGGATGGGGTGAAATGACTCGACGGGCTGCTGCATTCTGGATGCGCTGTAGAGGTCTGATGAAACAGGCGGGTAGTCGAGCCAATAGCAGTAGTCAAGACGTTAGATGACAAGCGCCTGAACCAGAACTTGTGTGAGCTGTGGTCGAATTCTTGGGATGTTGTCGAGGGAAAGCCTGCTGGAGCGAGTTATAGCAGCGATGTCGGCAGAGCGGAGGGCTGGTTGTCCAGAATTGGGGGGTGGGGGGCAGGGACACGTGTCCCCATCATGCATCACGTGCTTGTTTTGTTACATAAGGTAACGGAGCACGGTCACGTGCGCCCCATCATTGGACCGCTATGGGCACAGTCGGTAGGTACCATCAGAGGGGGAGTGATTGGGGTGCAGAGCCATGATTATATACTGATTATTATATAGTTATGGTTACAATAATATATTGAGGGGGACAACTCTTTTCCAAGGAAAGGGGGTTTCAGACCCCCGACCCATAATTTCAGCCCCTGCACCTCTCGATATCCCAATATTCCAAAGAGGGAAAGGAGAAGTAGAGTTGAGGCCCTATCCCTCCCATCTATCCTCGCTTGATTTCTAAGACCTCTTCCTTGATGGTTCAGAGAATCTCTGATCCACTTTGTGCCAGCACTGATGTATGGTTTCGGGGAAAAAGCCTCAAACATGTGTATTCATCACAGGGAAACCAAATGTCATAATTTTTCACAGCGAAGTGCTTCACAGCTGGCTGTGTGTTCCTGTCTAAGTGCAGCAAATCCTAATGCAGCAGAACTCCCAGAAAGAGCGTCAGGCTCCAGAACGCTGGGTGGTACAGCACGTGCACGCTTTGTGCACTAAATCATGTGTGCAACACTTTTTGGGAGCCTTGGAGAGAGAAACTCACTTGGAAATCATTGCTTGCAAGTCAAGTTTGCAGCCCTAGTGGCGTCACTTGGCTGGGTCTATATTTAGAATGTGAGGCCGGCCAACCTCAAAAATAAATTCTGATTTTCCATGTTGGCTTTCCTTTCCCTGTTATGTTATTTTCAACACTCGCTAACTTTGGAAAGATTGCTGTTTTAATGTTTGCCTGGTCTGAGAAGCCGGTGGAACTGTAGTTCTAAATCCTCAACATCCGAGGAATAGATTGCTTCCATTGACAGCCTTACCGGCTTTTTCCTGTAAATGAAAGTTGATCGGGAGTGGGAAAATTTACAGAACGACTTTTACAGAACATCGACACCGGCTCATTTTCCCAATTTATGCCAATAGGGAAAATTGCCAGTGGATTTATGGCTTTCATTCCATGTGGGAGAAGGGGCTTTAGAGTCAGAAGGTTTGTTGACATTTTATACAACATTTTACATAAGCTAAGCTAGCTAAGTGTCATATCCCCAGCTGATTAATCTCATTAATCACAGTAGAGCGACAGAGGAGGACATTTTTATTCCTTTTGAACTTGACGGACACGGAGACAATGCAGCTGTAATACCAATCAGAAATGTCAGAGACTAAATGCAGCTGTCCCTCTTGCTCTCTCCCTCTTTCTCTTTCCACTCATTATTAGTGTCCTCTAATCAGGCCGCAATTCCAGCTCCTCTGTGATTTTATTTCCAACGAATTCCCCCGCGGTGCGCTAACCTTTAGTAGTCTTTTAATATGCCAGCGCTTGCTTCCCCTCTTGGCGAGCCCCGCCACACTTTTATTTCTGCTACTGACGGCCAGTTGTTTTTTGACTAAATCGAACAACAGTTGCTCTGGTTCCTTCATCGAATCACCATGGGCTTGACTTCCACCTCTTTGGCTCTAGGAAATTTCGGCAGACTTTAGAATAAAGTGAGCAGCCTTGGAGAACCTATCTACCACAGTGAGAAAAGTAGTGTTACATGCAGCCAGGACATGCAGCCACAAACTCCCGGGTGTCCCGATCCATGGATTCCCCCCAGAAACGTTGTCGGAGAAGGGAGAGAGTCCTTGCTACCCCTGGATGGCAAGCTAACCGGGAGGCGTGTCCCCGGTGCAGAACCTGAGAGCGTACACAACAGCAGCTCTTCAAAAGTTAGCAAGCAGAGGGTGAGGAAGGACCGGCAGGTACCTGGAGCTACGGAGAAGTGTTTGGGAGCAGAAAAGTGATGTTCCTGACTGGAAACGGCACGAGCAGGAGAACTGGTGGATGATGCAGCAGCCGATGTTTGACTGACCAGGATGAGCCACTGGACCTAGTCGCAGAGAGCCTCCAATTGTTCGTCATGGCGTGCAGAGGATTCTTGGAGACCCCCTGCAATGGCGGTTGGTGGTGGTGGTGGTGAGTTGTTGCCCGTGTTGGTGTAGAGCACAAGCCTGTGCCGCCATCTCTCGTCTAAGAGTATCTGAGTCGGCTGGATTCGGTTCTGGCCAGATTGTACTGTTACACTCACTGACTCAGAATGGTGAACCTAATAAGCATGAAAACCATCAGGTAAGAAGTCAAACTCCACAAGGTTTTTTCCAAAAAAACAGGCAGGGTTCAAAACCAGGAGATCAGTCAGAGAAGGCAAACTTAATCCGGCAGGGAACAGGCAGAGAATCAGGGTCCAGGGAAACAGGGAGATGTTCAGACGGAAGTTACAGGAATCAGGAAGTGGTTGCGGGAAATCTCAGCGTAATGCAAAAGACAATCTGGCAGGGAACAATGGGAGTGCACTGGTATTTATACTAAGGGACTGAGCTGCAGGGAGGGAAATTACATGAAGGTAAGTGAGTGACAGTAGAGCAAAAAAGAGTGGGCGGATCTAAAAACATGGAGGTTAGTGACTTGGCATAGGGAAATGACCAGATGAAAATAAAAGATGAAAATAAATCTAAATACTGGGAAACCAGGGAGGATTCAAGACAGCAGATATGGCAGAAATGAAAGAATAGGCTGCGAAATGCTGCTGGAAGCCTAACATCCTTCTCTGCTTGCATTATCCACATGAAATGTAATCCCAGAAGCATTTCTTACATGATCAATCACAATTTTTACACTGTTGCTCATTAGCATCAGCCCAAATAATGTATTTTTGTAAAATTAATGTATGCAATTTTGTTTTTTGATTGATGAAGACTAGTTAGACCAGTAATATCAGTTTATTTGTGGTGTTGCATCTGTGGTTTTACTGCTATCAGTCGAAGCAACATTAGTATGGGACAGCCAGCAAAATACCATTCCATTCACTTGACAAACATGTGGTGTGTGAAAAGCCAAATATTGCGAAACAGGTGAGTTTAATGGGGAATGGTGGTTGCCAAGTGGCTTTTGAGTGCCACTATTTGATCCCTGTGCTCTTTATCCATCTGTCGGAGTGTTTGCCATGTCACCAACTCCTCCCAGCATACAGGAATGCAAATGCCTTGGCAGGTCAAAAAGACTGAAAAAAGTGTATTGTTTTTGTGTATTTGTGAGTGTAATAGAAAATCACAGATAGATATAATGAGGCGAGAATTGTTTAAATCTAAGCTCTCAACTTCCATACACTGTATCAAACAATAATTTTGAATAGAAACCATTACATATTTGTTTACAGCTATCCCAACAAAAGGATTAGTGATGCAGGACTCGCAAACGATTCATTCATAGCGAACAAATGTTTAAAATGACTCAGGAGATGGAGTCATCATACCAAAAGAGTAAATCTTAGCCTCACAAACCAAAAATAATTACTGGGGACTAAATTTAAATCCAAGGCAAAACATGCCAAGGCATTTGGCATAATTCATATTAAATGTACTGATTTATACTTATAATCAGGCTACATTTTGCATTCAACAAAAATAAATAATGAAAAATTAAGTGATTCCTGTGGGAATTCCATTCACAACTCATGGCTGAACAGACTCCTCTGACGTTTGTTTATCGTTCATGAAGTCCTCTATCGCTCACCGTGCGTTAAACCAACAGAATCAAATGAACCACGGGTCTGCAAATGGAACGAGTCTTTTTACTGACTGACTCGTCAAAAACCAAAACTCAAAAAAGAGCCAAACCTTTCATCACTAATAAGGATATGACAAGGACTGGATTTGTTAAGCCTAAAGCTAAGCCTAAAATGAGACCAACTTCGCAACTTTGTATGTATTATATATTTTATCCAGTTATTATAGGTAAAATGTCATTCTGCTACCTTCACCACCTGCATTCAGTTGTTTTGTATGCTGCAATCGCCATCCCTGCTAGTGGGATTACTCACTCCAAAAGTAAGAAGAAAACAAAATGAAATTTTTGAAATGATAGGTCATTTCAAATGCAACTTTTCAAACAGAGGTCAACAAATACCATATATTCTCTTAGTTATAGGAATCAAAATCATAACGTTAAACTAAAATTTTGAAAAATATGTTTTTTGGGTAGCTGAAAATAAGGATATAAAATACTGAAAGCGAAATAAAAAGCATAATGTCCATTGCCAGGTGCATTGTACAATTTTGAAAAAGTAAAAATCCATACCCAGGAGCGTAAATGTTGCAACAAGTAACAGCCATCGGAATCATTCTGCCCCAACACATCACCGTGTAAAATCCACTGTTTTTCTTTAAATCTTCAGCAGCTTCAGCCAGATTCTCCCAATGCCGCTCCCCCTTGGAGAATCAATCCTCTCTGGAACCTGGTGCTGCTTACCTGCATGAAACATGCCCTCATACAAACCCTGGTGTAGCTCAGAGAAATTTGTCCCACGGTGGACCACCGGCTGCCAGCAAACACAACTCTTGTCAAATCCCTTCCGCGGACAAACCTTGAGACACACTGTTCAAGGATGGCATCTAAACACCAACTAAAAGATGGTCTCTTCGACCTGGCCATGCAAGGTACTCCTTTGCACATGAAAAAAGACAATTCAAACTACATTACGGACTGGGATCCGCTTGCCACTTCTGCTTCCAGAGATGTTCAGGACCTCCAGGTTTCCTCCATACAGTGTGGTCCAGGCACCTACATGTCAATAGAGATGGCCCATCTATAAGCCTTTTAGCCTATAAATGCTTTAAATTATTTCCTGTAAAGGCTCAACATATCTTTAGTGAATACAATGTTTTGATCTGTACCGAATACAATGTTTAAATCTATATAGAATTCAATGTTTCGATCCCTATTGAGATCTCCTTTGGGACCCAGCAAAGATGTCTAATGTGAGTCCAAATTTAGTATTGGAGCCAATAAACAGAAGCCTTGTCTGTACAGATGAGTAGGCAACGATCCACAGATCTGCACAGGGAATTGTTGGGTACCAGAGACTAAGGCCAGGAGGGCATTAACTCAGTTATTTTTCTCTGTTTTTGTGTAAATGGCCAAAGTCTGCCACCACTTGCTTATCCTCGAAAGCTGATTCACACTAAAACTCAAAATTGTTGTAATAATTTATTGAAAGATGAAGATGTAATCAAGGGAGTTTAGGCAGCCGTCTCTGGGAAGCTGAGAGACTCCTTTCCTCCAGTAACTAACTTGGTCTTTGTTTAGCATTAATCCACAAGACTTCATTGTGCGCCCACTTACCCATAACTTCCAGGGTTCCTGATTAGCTAGCTAGGCCTCCCTAAGCCATGGGAAGATTATGGCAGTTCCGCCTGCCACACAACACCCAAGGGGTGTTTTCGGGGCTCTCCAACACAGAGACACAGGTATAGATGTTGCAAACACACCTGTTTAATGTGGAGAGTGGCAAGATGTAACAAGCTAGGAGCAGATGGAAATTTGTCATGACAGAGGCTCTCCCTGTGTGTGCCACCCCTGATCCCGGGCCCAATTACCTAGACCCAAGACAGGTGTGGCTGCTTAAACCACACCACCCTCACACCGCACATGGATCCACTAGCATTTTAGGACGGTTCAATCGCCTTCCCTGGCCACAAGGTTAAATTGGCTTCCAAGCTTTGTGTGCCGTGATTTTACGTCCAGCTTGACGGCGGCTTCAAGACTCTCCAGAGACCTATTTCAGTCAGGCATCGCAGTAAATCCCTCTCCGGGAAGCTGATATGGGGACTTGATGTTATCCCATCTGCTAGCAACAGCTCCTCTCCCCGCCGCTGCAGAACAGTGACTTCAATGCCACCATTCATATTGCAGATCTTTACCCGGCTGTGTTCTGGGAGGTAAATGCTGGCCCTTCGCATTCGTTGCTAATTCAATTGCTTCTCCAGTGTCGTTAAACTCGCAGCTCATAGTCTCACCTGGCAGTCCGGCTAATGATCATGCTGGCCCAACCAGCGATTCATCCGCTGGTGGATTGGTGGATGGGGCTTGCCCGTGTGCCACCAACACTATTAAGCTACCCCTACCTGCTGAGAAACACAAGTCAAAGCCCATAAAGCGGGTGGACTCGCTAAGGCCGTCCTTTTATTATCAATATTTCTTATTTCCCAAGGACAAAGCTATGCTCAGAACTGTATAAAGTCTAAACCTTATTAAATTAGATTTGCTTTTAATTGCTGTACATACTGCCTTTACACATTTGCACTTGGTGAATTTATAAATAAAGCATATAAAAAAAGAAAGAAAATATGTCCCATAATAAGTCTTGAATCTGAGCTCACCAGATGTCATGAGAAAAGTAATTGGCTCGTAATATGATAACTTTGCAATGTGACTGGCTCAACAATGGGAGAATCTGATGATTCTGGCTCCCAGGGCCGCTCCCAGAATGCAATTAAGTCGTAGTAATGCATTACAGCCTAGTTAGCATACAACCCTTGTATATCGCTCATAATGAGCTGGCTGGCGTATCTTTTTTTTTTTATAGTGCAATGTTTACGTTCTGTGGATCCACCTGCCAGCCTTCGTCTACACTTTTTACATTTATTTTCAGAAGATGTCTCCGGATCTTCTGATTAGTGATGAAAGGTTTGGCACTTTTTTGAGATTCAGTTCTTGATGAGTCCCTCATTTTCAATTATTTTTCTTCCGAACAATGAACAAGTGTCAGAAGAGTCGTTTTTGCTCTGAATTGTGAAGGCAATTCTCACAAGAACCATTTACTTCTATAAAACAATATTCACTTTGGTGGAAAAATGCAAACTGTGGACCTCAAAAATCGTTTAGCCCAAAACTATTTAAATTGGGACATGTGAATCACAAAAATAATGTTCTTCTGACTAAATTATTAATTTTGATGGAATGTGAAAGTGAAGTTCAGTCAATGAGTGACTCGACATATTTCAAGGGTGGTTTGCTATGAACAAAACGTTTGTGAGTCTTCCAAATGTGACAGTGACCGGCCATCTGTTTTTTAAAGAGCTATCATAAAATAAATTCTGATCAAGAACTATTAATGGCAAATGTAAAGTTATGCTAAAATGTGTTAGGAATTATTAGTCCATGACCAACCAGGGAAGTGACTGTGTATGAAATAAAAATCTCCAAGTGTGTTTCAAAATCACAATACAAACTTTTTTGTCAGAGTTTGAGGTTAAGTTTTCAATTCGATTGAAATTTGTGTATTTCTTAAATTTCTATACAAGCATTCATTTAGCATTAATTCAATATCTACTATGCAATATATTCGTGATTCCACTTCCCTGGGATGGGAATAGTAATACTGTAACTAGCATTTATTTCACCTCATTACTAACCCAGCAAAATTGAACATTTTCAGTGTAAAATTGTTTGGCCGATTATAACCAAATATGTGTTTCAGTATTTTTTTTTAAGTGCAGTGATTTTCATGCGCAGGCCTCACTCTGGTTGAATTCAAACCTGGAATAACCCACACCGACACAGAGGCTCCTGGAAGAAAGATGTTTATTTTAAGTCAGGTATATGGAAATCAGCTCACAGCCTCCTTCATATTATGACTCATGAACACACATTTTCGTGTTTATAAGAAAATAAATTCTTGCACACTAATGAAATGCCTCAGAGGAAGTTGAGTGAAAGAACAACACAACACATTTTATGACTGAAGTACATTTTTTTCTTTGATGACTGAATAAAAATGTTCTTTTTAAAAAGCCCTTCCAGGGTGTACGGAGGGTGCCAGGAAATCATTGAAATGGACGCTGTGTGCATCCAGCGATTCTGCATGAATTATTGACCCATGTCGCATGCTAACGGATTATTTACGGAGCCCAAATCCCACACCAATCCTTTGCCGCTCAAGGTGGAATTTGCCTTTAAAGGACCATGGTCAGGCCTGTTTTAAACTTCCCGTCTTAAAGGACCTAAGGATCTAACCCTAACACTATTTCCAATTTAATGCTTTATATATATTTATATGTGTTCATTTACATTTCTGTTTATATTACATATTATATTTATAACATTTATAATTTACATTTATAATTGCATTATTATATTATAATAATTAGTAACAATATTATATAACAATAATTATGGTTATATTCTTCTTCTTCTTCTTCTTCTTCTTCTTCTTCTTCTTCTTCTTCTTCTTCTTCTTATTCTTCTTATTGTTATTGTTATTGTTATTGTTATTCTTGTTCTTAATCTTCTTCTTCTTCTTCTTCTTATTATTATTATTATTATTATTATGGTTATACTGAGCACTCTTACTGATAATGCATGCAACAGTATTACAAATTGTTTTGTAATACTGAAATACAGTTGGATATTCTGTTTTACATTTCTAATATTATGGGTATTGAGACCAAAAGGACATTTTTTTTCATCTTGTTTCACTTAATGGATATACATAAGAAAAGCAGTTTTAAAAATGACTATATATCTAACTGTAAAATTTACCACTGAACAGGTGTTTATGTGTTAATAATAATAAAAACAACAACAATAATAATAATAATAATAATAATAATAATAATAATAATAATAATAATAATAATAATAATAATAATAAATTTCTTGAAAATAATGGAAGTTCTATCATGTCTATGTGTAACTATACCCAAATGTCCATGTGAAGAAAAAAAAAACCTTAGCTTTTTCATTTTAACATTGTTGTTTGTGATTTGCGAAATTTAAAGGGCAATGCAAATGGAAATGAAATCACTCTGCATCAATTTTCCGTTGGCACATGCAGATTATTCCTGCAGGTTCATGAATGCATAAATAGGCCTGTGCAAGAAAGAAATATTTCCCCATGAGCCAAACCCTGCATGTTTAACAGCACATCGTTGGCCACCGCTGCAGTAATAGGTCATTAAATTAGACGGCACTAATAGTGAGCGCGCGGGGTGCCAGGGAATATTTAAATGTGCTAAATTCAACAGATGCCCACTGCATCCGCTCTTTCTGCATGAATACAGCACTGTCCTAGGAATGACGGTTTCCAGAAAACAGACAAGATGGCTGCTTTGTTGCTGCAGCTAGCTGTACCCTTTTTTTTATTCCCCGTCCCTCCCTGGGTGGATGGGCGAGGCGTGTCGGCCCGTGAAGCTCCTGCGCGGCGCTACATCCTGTTGATAGGAAGCATCCTGTGCATCATCACTCCCAGCTGCCTGTGGGTTGGACTGGCTCGGTCTGGCCCATCTGTGTGATCGTCTGCCAGATAGCTGGGGCTCGGCTCCGCGTGATCCATCTCCCTCCATATCATCAGCCAGGAGAGAAGGATGAGAGAGAGAGACAGGCAGGCAACAGGAAGAGAAAGGTACAGGTTGGATTGTGGAGACGTACCGATGACTGCTCAGCCTGCTAGTGATGCAAATGATTCCTTAGTAGCAAACAAAATTTGGAAATGACACGAGAGGCCAGAGATACTTCGGCAAAAGAGTAATCTGTTCATTCGTTTCACTTCATTGGTGACTCATTAACTAGAGCCAGACTCCACTCTCGATTTGGGAATGAAAAGAGCCGAGAGTTGTGAGTTGCGAGTCGCGCAATTGCTTCAAACCCTTCAGCCCAACAAGCTCAGTGAGCGGGCGAGAGGGAGAGAGAGAGAGAGAGAGGGCGTGAGTGAATCCTCTACACAGGAACAGAAAATAATCAAGAGAACCAATGTGAAAATAAAGGTGATAAAAGGTCAAGGCATTTGGCAAACTGTCATTTGTTTGAAAATTGTGTCGAAAAGAAATGATTATGGCACAAATGGTTTACGTGAGAATTCCATTCACGACTCAGAGCTGAACTGACTCCTCTGACTCCTGAATCAAACGGACGAGAAAGAACCTGAAAATCTGAAAGAGTCAGAAAATCGAAAAGAGTTGTTCGTAAAGAACAGAATCTCCAATCCCTTTTCATCACAACAGCCTGAGGAGTACGGAGGCTCTCCTCCTGTCCCGAATCCTCCTCCTCCTCCTCCCCGGAATGCCATATGGATATATTATCTCACTCCTGGTAGAGGTGGAGATGCAGGTAGGACAGTGAGGCAACTATCTTATTCCGTGTGACATTTAAATGCCATGACAACAGTTGGAATACAGTCGGAAGCCGGGAGCTGTTTCCCAAAGCCTCTGATGTATATTGTGGGGTTTGAATTTTATAATTTTTTTCTCCCACTAAAATAGCCCATTTTTTCACAGGGTAGATTGGTCGCATGTTAGAATGGCTCAAATGCACAATCTGAGCGGTATTTTCATGTTTTTTTTTTTTTGTTTTAGGGACCTCAGAGACCATATATTAACCATATATTCATTTTTTATTTTATTTAATTGTAACTTTTTCAGACTGTTTACCTTTTTTTCATGCAAATTGTCTGTCACAGAAATGCACCAATACTCATTCTTACCATGACAAATTCCTTGTAATTGAAAATGCATCTGGCACAAAAAACTGATTCTGACTCTTATTCTGAAACTATTATTATAAGTTTTGATAATATTACCCCTCCCCACAAAATATCTATATTTTGACAGTGCATATAAGCAGCTTTATCCACAGAAAAAAACAACGTACACCCAGGTTGAACACGAGTGATGAATGTGAAAATGAAAATAAAAAGTAAAAGGTGTGCTAAATTATCATCAGATGGTAGTCGTCTGTCCTTCATTTAGAGCAGATGTGTTTTGCTTTGCTCTCCGCTCTCGGCTTTGCTCTCAGATTTGCTCTCAGCTTTGCTTCTATTTTTGCCAATTTCAGCACTTTTTTCCTGCTGCAATGCTTACAGAAGACCCAGTGCCTCCATCTAACAACTGGACACTTATTATTTTACAACTGCTTATGAAGGATTACCACTTATTTTTAAACCATCACTAGCTTCAGTGTGGTATGTGGGCAAAATATGGCTCCCCTCGCTCGAGTCTTCAAGATGCCACAGACTGCGCTGGACTGTTACTTCACGACATGTTAATAATGCCTCCTACCCGTGAGCTAACAAAACCTTGCACAGCTAGGCAGGCTCAAAATTGAAAAATGTTTATAAATTACACTAAAAGCTTTCCAAGTCTAGGTAAAACTGAGCCAGTACAATTAAAGCCCTCTACGATTAGAGAGAATACTAACTGCTGGCACAAGTTGGGAGCAAAGCCCAAGGACGAAAGCAGAGCTGTAGTCCAGTGTGTAATAGCGATATGGACAGTTCATTCTACACTGAGCACCAGCAGACCAACCATGCGACTGCAGAACAGGTTTAAACCGTTACAAAGGCTGCATGAATTGGAAATGGAGAACACTGCTGACCAGCTGCGCAAGAGAGAACGAGGCCGGATGACAGCGCGAGGACTGTTTAAACAGGACTTCGCAAAATGGCTTGACAGCCTTTCCCAACTGAAGATTCAGTCATTTATCAGTAGTCCCTGACCATTAGTGGAGAGAAAAATAGAGAAGTTCAGCAGACTCCTGGCCTGAATTCATGGCTTTCGACAACCTGCGTTACAAAAGGAATGACTTTTATCGATAACCTGAATCTGCTTTGGGGGCACAAAATCCTTTTCAGACCTGAGAGCCTTTGTCCAAACAGATCTGGGGAGAAACTACTCATGGGAAATTTCCACTATTCCCTCCATCAACCATCTGGCCTCTGTCCTAATGCACCATAGTCTGCTCCCAGTATCAGCAGCACAAGGCCCCCCGCTCTGACTTGTCTTCGGTCTATCCACAACAAACAGACCAGGGACACTCTTAGAGACACGATATCTCACGTGACCCACCTTTGGATAACAACTATTAGCCCCATTCTCTCCAGTCCTGCAGCTTATCCTCCAAAGCGTGTGTGTGTGCATATGTTGTAGTGTGGTGTGTTGCGTGATAATTTAAGATTCTTCTTCTTCTTCCCAAGGCTAAGTCAAGTTCCTGTCGTAAAAAGGATGTAAACTAGTCACTTTCTGCGTCGTACAGAGGAGGAAGGGAACCTCAACAGATAGTCGGTCTCAACGAAACTGTCCCGTCAATGATCTATGCAGGGGCGTTGCGACATCTACTGACCTTCATCCCAGCGGTTCCTCAGTTTCACCACTCCAAGAAGACTGTATAAAAAGCTCAGCTCTCCAGTGAGAACTGAGCACTTCCTCTGTGACAATCTGTTGTGTTGATACACTGAAACTGCTCCTCTTGTACAAGATTAAATACTTTATCAACCTAAAGTATTTGTCTCCTATTTCCTCTTTAATGGTTAGTCCGTCCACAAACAAAGTCTATAGCTGTTTAACACTATTAAACACTAATATGGAAGTAAAATGGTTTTGGAGGGGGGTAAGAGGGTCTAGGAGGGCCGGAAAATGGTCTAGTATGGATGTAAAACAATCTAGGAGGGCGGTCAAACAGTCTAGGGGGGACGTAAATCCATCTAAGAGGCAGGTGAATGGTCTAGGAGGGAGATAAAACAGTCTAGGAGGGAGGTAAAACAGTCTCGGATGGAGATAAAACGGTCCAGGGGGTAGGTGAAACGTCCAGGAGGGAGGTGAAACGGTCTAGGATTGAGGTAAAATGGTCTAGGAGGGAGGTAAAATGGTCTAGGATGGAGGTAAAAGGGTCTAGGATAGAGGTAAAACGGTCTAGGAGGAAGGTGAAACAGTCTAGGTTGGGGGTGAATGGTCAAAGAGTGACATAAAATGGTCAAGGAGGGAGGTAAAACGGTCTCAGAGGAAGGTAAAAGAGTAATAGGGACGTAAAATGGTCTAGGAGGGACATAAAATGGTCAAGGAGGAAGGTGAAACAGACTAGGAGGGATGTAAAACGGTCTAGGAGGTAAAACGTTCTAAGAGGGAGGTAAAACATTCTAGTATGGAGGTAAAACGGTTTAGTAGGGAGGTGAAACAGTTTAGGAGGGAGGTAAAACAGTTTAGGAGTGAGGAAAAATGGTCTAGGAGCTAGTTAAAACGGTAGAGGAGGGAGGTAAAATGGTTTAAGAGGAAGGTCTAGGAGGGAGATAAAGTAGTAGTAGTGAAACGGTCAAGGAGGGGGTTAAATGGGTCAAGGAGGAAGGCGAAACGGTCTAGGTGTGACGTAAAGCAGTCTAGGAGCGAAGTAAACTATTCTAGGAGGGATATAACGTCATCTAGGAGGGACGTAAAACCATCTGGGAGGGAGGTAAAACATTCTAATATGGAGTGCGGTCTAGGAGGGAGGTAAAACATTTTAGGAGGGAGGTAAAACATTCTAATATGGAGGTAATACGGTTTAGGAGGGAGGTCAAACGGTTTAAGAGGGAAGTGAAACGGTTTAGAAGGGAGATGAAACGGTCCAGCAGGAAGGTAAAAGGATCTAGGAGGTAGATAAAGCAGTCTAGGAGGGACGTAAAGTGGTCTTGGAGGGACATAAAATAATCTGGGATGGAGGTAAAATAGTCGAGGAGGGACGTAAAATGGCCTAGGAGGGAGGTGAAAGGATCTAGGAGGGAGGTAAAACAGTCTAGGAGGGAGATAAAGCAGTCTAGGAAGGAGGTATAAAAGGTCTAGGACGGAGCCAAAATGGTTTAGGAGGGAGGTGAAACGGTCTAGGAGGGAGGTAAAACATTTTAGGAGGGAGGTAAAACAGTGTAAGAGGGACAGAAAATGGTCTAGTATGGAGGTAAAGCAGTCTAACACAAAGGTGAAACGGTCTCGGAGGGAGGTAAAGTAGTCTAGGGGGTAGATAAAGCAATCTAGAAGGGAACTGAAATGGTCTGGGAGGGAGGGCGGTATGTAAGACGGTTTAGGAGGGACGTAAAATGGTCTAGGAAGGAGGTGAAAGGGTCTAGGAGGTAGATAAAGCAGTCTACGAGGGACATAAGGTGATCGAGTAGAGGGACGTAAAACGAACTGGGAGGCAGGTAAAATGGTCTAGGAGGGAGATAAAACAGTCTTTGAGGCGGGTGAAAGTCTAGAAGGGAGGTAAAACGGTCTAGGACAGAGCTCAAACGGTCTCAGAGGAAGGTGAAACAGTCTAGGAGGGAGGTAAAACATTTTAGGAGGGACGTAAAACATTCTGGGGTGGATATTAAGCAGTCTAACATGAAGGTAAAACCGTCTAGGAGGGAGTTGAAACGGTCTCAGAGGGAGATAACGATTTAGGAGGGACGTAAAACGTTTAGGATGGAGATAAAGTAGTCCATGAGGGACGCAAAATGATATGGGAGGGAGGTAAAACAATCTAGGAGGGAGGTAAAACAGTCTAGGAGGTAGGTAAAAGGGTCTAGGATGGCGATAAAGCAGTCTAGGAGGGAGGTGAAACAGTCTAGGAGGGAGATAATGCAGTCTAGGAGGGAGGTAAAACGGTCTCGAACGGAGCTAAAAAGTTCTAGGAGGGAGGTAAAGCGGTCTTGGATGGAGGTGAAATGGTCTAGGAGGGAGATGAAATGGTTGAGGAGAGAGGTGAAAGGGTTTAGGAGGAAGATAAAGCAGTCTATGAGGGAGGTGAAAAAGGTCTAGGAGAGATGTAAAAAGGTCTAGAAGGTAGGTGAAACACTCTAGGAGGGAAGTAAAATAGTCTTGGATGGAGGTGAAACGGTTTAGGAGGAAGGTAAAACAGTCTTGGGGGACGAAGATTGATCTTGTATGGAGGTAAAACGGTCAAAGAGTTGTTCTAGGAGGGTGATAAAGCAGTGTAGGAGGCAGGTGAACTGGTCTAGGAGGGAGATGAAGCAGTCTGAGAGGGAGATAAAACGGTGTAGGAGGGAGGTTCAAGGCTCTAGGAGTGATGTAAAATGGTTTATGAGGGATATAAAACGGTTTAGGAGGAAGGTGAAACAGTCTAGGGGGGAGGTAAAAAGGTCTAGGAGGGATGTAAAACGGTTTAGGAGGGAGAAAAAGCAGTGTAGGAGGGACGTAAAAGGGTCTAGGAAGGCGATAAAATGGTCTACGAGGGAGGTGAAACTGTCCAGGAGGGAGGTGAAACGCTTTAGGAGGGAGGTGAAACGTTCTAGGACGGAGGTGAAAAGTTCCGGCGTAGCAGCAAAGGAGGGCCCTTGAGCAACCAAGAAGAGATTGAAGATTGCGTAAGGTTTTTCATTTTTTGCTATGATTGACATGAGAAGCCATCTCCTCCCGATCCCCAGCGAACTGCAGTGAAATTGAACTTTTGATTTCTTCAGCCCTCGGAAGCGACAAAACCAACCAACACGTCTATTAGGATCGCTGAGGGAGCTCAGCGGCGCGGGTGAGAAGTGTTTTTGCGCCATTAATCCATCTGACATATACTGGAGGTCATCCATAGTGATCTTTTAGAGGATTTTTAATTAAGTGGCATTAACTTTACAACGCGGCAGAAATGACGGGATCAAGACTGTTGATATTTACGGGCCAGCGGTCACGCACGAAAAACACACGTAACCAAAAAGGCCGAGGCCTCCGGGGCAGTCTATGACGGTAAAGATCCACCACAACCTCCCACCGGCCGTGCCAGTTATTAGAGTGAAGCTTGGCAATGAAAAAAGAGACAGAAAAGAAATATAGATCTTCAGCGTGGCCGTAAATGTGTGTTTTACACTTCACCATTTCCTCACCGTTGCATTTTTAATGACTTCCGCAACTTTGTACAAGATGTCACAGTTTAAGGGAACACGTTTGGTGTCGCGTAGGGGCCTGGGAGCTGGACTTTAATAAGGTTGTTAAGACGTAATGATGCTGAACAATGGGGCTGGGTTTGGTCGCCGTGGTTCTGAGGGATTAGGAGAGACACCCTCATGATAATTGGATTACTTTTTATAATTCCAAATGAGAAAAAATAAAGATAATCATCGGATGTTGCAGGGTTTTTCTTTTTTTTTTAATGGCCCTCCCCTTTATAAGTACTGTAGCCTGGTTGCACACTATGATTCTAACCCTCATTTTGGGAGTGAGATAAAAAAAAAAAAAAAAAACACGTAAGAGCTTTTGTTGCTCTTTTTGTATTTTAAAATACGCCTCAAAATGAAATGCACCTCATACACAAGGTATATCTGTTTTCGTCCATGTTCTTCATTTGGAAGGTGCACCCTTCAACGTGGAGACAAATTTGGTAAAATTGTTCCAGTGTATGATATAACATACAGTATATTAAAAAAGAATAGAAAGAGCGATGAAGTCAGTCCATTTTCCATCCTATTCATGATATTTGCAAAATTGGATGTAATCAGATTCCGAAAAGGTACCTGTAATCATCCCAGGTTATATTTTAAAGCATATCTCTCCCTCTCCCTCTCCTTCTCCCTCTCCTTCTCTCTCTCTCTCTTTCGCTATATATATATATATATATATATATATATATATATACACAGTCCTGTCTTGTCCTGGTATGATGTTGAACTGCAACCGCAGGCTGTAGAGAGGTAGCACCTTACCTCAGCAAGGGTCCTCTGGCTAAGGAAATATCCCTACTGATAGTCCTGGTCCTCCTGCATGCCTGTATGATACTTCCCGTGGTGCCTAGCCTAGCCAGCACACCGGGATAGAAGACTGGTTCTCGGCTGACTGCGCGGAAGAAACCCTCAGAGGTTGAACGGGCTGAATGGCGACACCAGCAAGCTCTGTGGAGCGCTACAGGCTGGATGTGTTAAGCTGTAACGTGTCCAGGCCATCCACTGCACCTGGCTCCATCTCCAGCCGTCTTGACTCCATCTTGCCACTGGATACAGGTGGACTCGGACGAGAGAGTGAGGTCGGCACTGCGCAACCCACCCTCACTTTAATCCAAAGCACCGTGCAAGTCATGACTCCACACACATAGTACAACCCCTGCAATCCCCCCCCCCCCCCCCCCGCACCCAAGTCCTGCGGCGTCGGGCAAGTGGCGATGTGGCAGGTGTGGTCTTCACCGAAAGTCATAGTCACAAACTCGCACGCAGGCGGCTCGGGTCATAGGGTCGCTGTCCAATGACCAACGCAGCACTGGACTTCGGCACCCCCCCGAGCGACTAGGCAGCCCTCTTTAGGTATGCACTGCCTACCTCCTGGCATGAGGAACGGGCTAGAAAAGGTGCCCCAAAAATTGCCTGCCTCACCTCTTCCTGGCCAGCTAGCCACAGCTGGCAGGAGTCCCATTACCAGCAGTAAGAAACAAGGAAACAAGAAAAAGGTGACACCGATCACCCTTGGCGCATGGAATGTGCGCACACTCCTCAATAGGGCTGGCGACCTATCAAGACCTGAGAGGAGAACTGCCCTGATCGCTAGGGAGCTGGACCGGTACGGCATCCAGCTGCCCTTAGTGAGACCCGTCTAGCTGGAGAGGGACAGTTGACAGGGACTGGTGCTGGCTATACATTCTTCTGTATAGGCCACGCTGAAGCAGAGCGACGTGAGGCAGGAGTCGGCTTTGCCATTAAATCCAACTTGGTTAGTAAGCTCGCTGCACTACCTAACGGTGTCAATGACCGCCTGATGACGCTCCCCCTCTTCTCAGTGCTGACGGTAGCACTCTAGTCACCGACAGAGAGAAGATCCTTGAGCGCTGGGCTGAGCACTTCCACGGTGTTCTCAACCGCCCCTCAGCCATCAATGACGAAGCCATTGCACGCCTCCCAAAAGTCCCAGTCAACACCTCCCTTGATGAGCCAACTAGCGCTCTGCAGCCTGGCATGGTGTAGCAAAATCCGAAGAGAAACGTGTCCATGAAGTTGAACAGAAGCGACAGCTCCGCAAGATCAGAGGCAGTTCCTCCCTCTCAGGCATCCATCCCCCAACCATAACATGCCCTCACTGCAACCGGTCATTCCGTGCAAGGATTGGCCTTATCAGCCATCTTCGCATCCACAAGACACTGTGAAGTCACTTGGTCGTCTTCGCAAGCAAAGGACGAACACACACATATATATATATATATATATATATATATATATATATATATATATATATAATATAATATAATAATATATATTTTATTCAGTATATATATATAATATAATATATTATAATATAATAATATATTTTTATACAGTATATATATATATATTCAGTATTTATATATATATATATATATATATATATATATATATATATATATATATATATATATATATATATATATATATATATATATATATATATATGTATATATATATATGATAAAGATACATTTTTATTATACATGATTACGTTTAAAAGGATCACATATTTTGAAGTACTGGACAACTTTAGAATTTTAGAATTTTGGATTACAAAATCTGATTGATTCCATACATAATAATACATATAATACATAATAATTACATATAATATAATAATGTAAAATACATAATTACAAATTAAATAAATTTCTATTGACTAAATATACCTTAATTGGCAAGTATTGCCAACAACTACATTCCAGAAGTCGTCCGAAACCCAAAGAGGGAAAATATTAGAAGTTTTACTTTCCAAGTAAAAAGATTTGTTTCATTTACCGTTACTAAAGTTACCCACTCGGGAGTGAACGTCCCTGTTGCCAGACTCCTGAGTCATTTCAAAGATTAGTTGGCTACGAACGAATCGTTTGCAGTCTTGCATTGCTAATGAGAAGAGTAACTCATTATGTCATTATGTCAACACACACATGTTGTTGACTGTCTAAATAACACCAAATCATGCTTGAACCTCTCAGCACTTTTCTCCAGATTAGTCCCCTATGGGCCTCCAGTGGACGGTGATTTGATAATCTGCTCTGTTTCCATGTTTCTGTCCTTCTCACTCACCTGTCACCACCGCGGCCAAGCAACCATTTGCACCAGGCAGTTCTCTCTTTTTTTATTACTAGTACAGCATAATAATAATAATAATAATAATAATAATAATAATAATAATAATATTTCTCTCTCCTCTCAGTTTTGATTGATGGCCTCCCCTGCAGACACAGAAAACAAATATAACATGAGCGATCTCACCACACATACCGCCATGGACCAAAATACACATTATTCCCCTCATTTTAAATAAAAGCCAGTTCGGTCGGAGTGAGAGCAGACGGACAGCACGAGACTGAGCGCTGATCTGGGGGAGAGGAAAATAAAATAAGCCTGCGGTCTGATGGATATTTCAAAAGAGAGATCTGTCACAGGGCCAACAAATGTGATACATTTCTAACCTTTAAGAGTATTGGCCGGCAGCCATTTCCGATATGAGCCTACAACCAAATTACATAACTAAAGGGCGCCGTCATCCACCTCTGTAACTAAAGATACAATGACGAATGCAGCGTGTGGTTACGGGGGTGAAACAGGGCCGTGTGACAAAAACTGGAGTAAAGATATTTTTAAACATGACAAGAATGAAGGAATGTGCACGGATCCATTATTTCTGCATGTGAGATGACAATTTGTGTGTTATAACATGTAATATCATGTATGACATGCTAAATAACACAGAACATAACATAACATTTCATAACTTATGTAATAACATTTAACAGAATATATAATATGTGTAATAACACATAATAACATATGCAATAACATGTAATAGCATGTATATCATGCGCATAACACATAATTACATGTAATATCATATGTAATAACATGTAATCGCATGTGTAGCATGCACAATAACACAAAATAACATGTTATAACATATGCAATAACATGTATAACATAAGCGATAACGAACAATAACATGTTATAACATATGTCAGAACATGTCATGGCATGTATAACATCCATAATAACACATTATGACATGTAATAAATAAACAGATATAACATGGTTAACATTTGTAATAACCGGTGTAGAATAATTTAATATCATGTTACAGCAGTACAGTGGAAACCCCATAGTGATCACGTCTGTCCGGATCAAGTTGATCACTATAAGTGGATTTCTTTTTTTCTTTTTCTTTATTTCTCAAGCAGATGGCTGCGCAGAGCCTGACAGGCCTTGCACAGGACCTGCTTTGTTGCGTTCAGAGATCGCTCCCTCCCAGTGCTCCACACCTGCCTGGTTCACAAATGATCAGTCTTCAATCGATTTTAAACTTAAAATAGTTGTCGCGTGTTCAATGAAAATCCAAAATTGTAAGTGCTATGCAAAGTCCTGATGGGGCAATAGCACCGGCAAGCCCCAGACTAGTGCCGCCGCTGCAGGTGTGTTACCGCTGTTTTGTTTTTACAGTGATCCAATACAACGGTTTCCTTTCCATGCTTGCAATTAATGTAAAATACAACCCATTTCACATCCGCAGTCGAAGTGTTACTACGGCAGGACAAGTGATTAACCTAACGATGGCAGGTGGAAGCAGAATCAGAAGAAGAAGAGGTGAACAGCTCTGCTCAGTCTCTCACATTCCACTTGAGATGTGATTTACAGGCTGTTGTTGTTGTGTTGGGACCTGGGGAGCGCTGCCTGCTTTATGGCCGACTGCCTCTTTCTTTTTACAGGAGGATGCCTCACGTATAACACGCTTTCATTTGTTTTATCATCAAAAGACGCCGACAATAATCCACAGTGAAGCCACGTTCGGGGACGGGGAGGAAAGATGAAGCGGAGGACGAGGGAGAGCAAATGGGATGTGCGACGTGGCGGCTGATAAGTTTTAGATGCAGGTTTCTGATGGTGGTGTTTGAAATTTAGATCCCAAATGCTGTAGCATTATCTGACCAGGGGCGTGGCAAAAAACATGGTGTTTTAAGGTGTTTTTCCATGGAAATGAAAAGCGGACGGACAAGAACTGACACAACGTGCGAGCAGATAAGGAATCGGTTTTGAAAATCGGGAAATACTGACCCTCTAGCTGGCTTCTCTGCTCTGGCCTACTTTAAGCAACGTGAAAGTGACAGGAAATAACCATAAACACATATCAAGCAGTGTTGCCACCCCAGCTTCAACAGTGCTTGAATACTACCTCATGTAGTGCATAGGTAGGTTCCAGCCTTTTCTCCAAACTGGTTGCTTGGCGGCAGCAGGAGGTCAATGACAGTGATGGGAGACAAATCCACCATCTGCAGTGTAAAAATTCACGATTTTGGCAAACATGACGTCACAGCAGTCTGACTTTGCAAATTCAAGGATTTTTTTTTAAACCAAATACATTCAGTTTTAATACCTAAATTATATGTTCAAATATTTAGTGTTAGTGTTGTTATTACACAGTTCTTTTTATACCAGAAATTATTACTTATATTTATGTACTTTAATTATTTATTATTATTATTATTTATTAATGTTAAATCATTTTGGGCCACTTCTTTAATAAATTTATTTTTTCTCAATTTTCTTTCATTGTATTTTGTTGTTTATAATTAGGTTTAGTGTATATTGTCATATGTTATTGTGTAGTGTCAACCATTTTATTGTATATTTCCTTTCTATCTATCTATCTATCTATCTATCTATCTATCTATCTATCTATCTATCTATCTATCTATCTATCTATCTATCTATCTATCTATCTATCTATCTATCTATCTATCTATCTATCTATCTGTGGTGTGGGGATGGGATGGTTTGAGTAGCCACGCCTGACCTAGGTGATTGGGATCAGGGTGGCTGCATACCAGTTGCTCATTGGTTGGTCTGACGAGCAGCAGGTAAAACCTCATCCCCACACACACACTCAGGATAGGAGCCCTGTCATGACATGTTCCATCTCCTCCTGGGCTAATTCCACCTCGCCTCCTCTCTACAATAAACTGGTGTCTACAACCCATCATTGTCTCTGTCTCTGTGCCAGAGGGCCCAGAGACGCCACTTGGTGGTGGCAAAACTGCCACTCTATCTGTCTGTCTGTCTGTCTTATTGAAAAAGGAATAACTTCGTGATATGTAAGCTCATAAACATTGATGAATGATTCCAATGGTATGCTGATTTGATAATATTCTTTTTTTAAATCGTTTTTATTTGTCAAAGTTCAAATGAACGACTCATTCCCAGTCCGGAGCTTTAAATGAGAGATGGACACATGGGGGAAAATTGGGAGTGAACAAAGCAGAAGACGAGAGCCCGAAACGCCCAAAATGTTCCATCACAGCGAAGTTGCTCTCAGATACGAGTTTTCATCTTCATTTTCACCCAAATGTCAAAAGAAAATTGTCCTTAATAACAATTGTCACTTTGAAGACTTTTTTTTACTACTTTGGAAAGTGGAGGATGCTGTCAGTTGCACAGTTGGCCAGTTACTATTATTTTTTTAAATAAGCTTTTTTGTCAACTTTAATGAATATGATTTGGAGATGCCAGCCAGAGTCTGACCTTTTTGTTCACAGTCGAGAAAACATCACCGGGATGAGTTGTAGATGAGATTTAAATTGAGATCAGACCGATTTCTCACGAAAAGGCGAAAAAGGCTGTCATTGAAGTGCCGCTGGAGATCAGAAGCACAGACGACAGAGTATTTTTACACAAAGTTCACAACTCCGACAGTTTTGACAAGAAAGTAAACATCCCAGGCGACAAAGAAGCGTCATTTGTGAAACCGACTTCACACATGAACAGATTACGAGCGGCGACGGCGTATGGGGGGGAACCGCCCTGCGAGGTCACAGTTTCATCAAGTTTTGGGGGTCCTATTGGATCTTCAATTATGTTATCTCCTCATTCCCTGATTCATTTCTATGTCAACTGATGTTTATGTGTAAGAAATGCTATAATTTGACCAATTATCCAAATTATCTGTTCAATGTCTAACGGCACTTGATGGTTGCTGCTCGATGGGAGATGATGAGAGCTGGGGACTTCTGCTCATTAACCTTGTGTTGGTCCGGAAGCCCCTGTGGTTATCTCTTTTTTTAATTTAAATATATATATGTTTTTTATATATGTATAATATATATAAATATAAAAAAATAAAAAATATAAATAAAAAATAGAATATATATATATATATATATATATATACAGTGGGGCAAAAAAGTATTTAGTCAGCCACCAATTGTGCAAGTTCTCCCACTTAAAAAGATGAGAGAGGCCTGTTATTTTCATCATAGGTTTACCTCAAATATGAGAGACAAAATGAGGAAAAAAAAATCCAGAAAATTACATTGTCTGATTTTTAAAGAATTTAATTATAAATAATTATAAATAATAATAAATAATAATAATAATAATAATAATAATAATAAATAAATAATGGTGGAAAAAAGTATTTGGTCAATAACAAAAGTTCATCTCAATACTTTGTTATATACCCTTTGTTTGCAATGACAGAGGTCAAACGTTTTCTGGAAGTCTTCACAAGGTTTTCACACACTGTTGCTGGTATTTTGGCCCATTCCTCCATGCAGATCTCCTCTAGAGCAGTGATGTTTTGGGGCTGTCGCTAGGCAACACGGACTTTCAACTCCCTCCAAAGATTTTCTATGGGGTTGAGATCTGGAGACAGGCTAGGCCACTCCAGGACCTTGAAATGCTTCTTACAAAGCCACTCCTTCGTTGCCCGGGCGGTGTGTTTGGGATCATGGTCATGCTGAAAGACTCAGCCACGTTTCATCTTCAATGCCCTTGCTGATGGAAGGAGGTTTTCACTCAAAATCTCATGATACATGGCCCCATTCATTCGTTCCTTTACATGGATCAGTCGTCCTGGTCCCTTTGCAGAAAAACAGCCCCAAAGCATGATGTTTCCACCCCCATGCTTCACAGTAGGTATGGTGTTCTTTGGATGCAACTCAGCTTTCTTTCTCCTCCAAACACGAAAAGTTGAGTTTTTACCAAAAAGTTATATTTTGGTTTCATCTGACCATATGACATTCTCCCAATCCTCTTCTGGATCATCCAAATGCTCTCTAGCAAACTTCAGACGGGCCTGGACATGTACTGGCTTAAGCAGGGGGACACGTCTGGCACTGCAGGATTTGAGTCCCTGGCGGCGTAGTGTGTTACTGATGGTAGCCTTTGTTACTTTGGTCCCAGCTCTCTGCAGGTCATTCACTAGGTCCCCCCGTGTGGTTCTGGGATGTTTGCTCACTGTTCTTGTGATAATTTTGACCCCATGGGGTGAGATCTCGCGTGGAGCCCCAGATCGAGGGAGATTATCAGTGGTCTTGTATGTCTTCCATTTTCTAATAATTGCTCCCACAGTTGATTTCTTCACAACAAGCTGCTTACCTATTGCAGATTCAGTCTTCCCAGCCTGGTGCAGGTCTACAATTTTGTTTCTGGTGTCCTTTGACAGCTCTTTGGTCTTGGCCATAGTGGAGTTTGGAGTGTGACTGTTTGAGGTTGTGGACAGGTGTCTTTTATACTGATAACGAGTTCAAACAGGTGCCATTAATACAGGTAAGGAGTAGAGGACAGAGGAGCCTCTTAAAGAAAAAGTTACAGGTCTGTGAAAGCCAGAAATCTTGCTTGTTTGTAGGTGACCAAATACTTATTTTACCGAGGAATTTACCAATTAATTCATTAAAAATCCTACAATGTGATTTCCTGGATTCTTTCCCCCCATTCTGTCTCTCATAGTCGAAGTGTAGCTATGAGGAAAATTACAGGCCTCTCTCATCTTTTTAAGTGGGAGAACTTGCACAATTGGTGGCTGACTAAATACTTTTTTGCCCCACTGTATATATATATATATATATATAATATTTTTTTACATGTTTTATATTTTTATATCTTTTAATTTATGTTTGTATGTATGCAATAAATTATTTTTTTCTAACTATATAATTATACTGGATATAAAAAAATGCATATATACAAATTATAGGAATGTACGATTATTTGGAATATCATTGTGGTTGTTAATTTTTCATATTTTAATATTGTTATTAATTTCTCTATTTTTAATGTTTTGTTAAAAAAACATTAAAAGGTGACATACTTTCGAGTCTTATTTACATTTTGAAATATTTTTTTAATTTACTTGGTAATTCCCCCTCCAAAAATAAATAAATATATAAATATATATACAAAGTATATTGTATATACATATATATACATATATAAATATTTTGATTTAAATGTAAAGACAAAATTTGCACCGATTAGGGTTAAGGTGAGGGGTAATCCATCCTTGTTTACTTTGGTTTTTTACCTTTAAGAAATTCAAACTTCCCCAAACACTTGGGCGTGTGGTAAAGGACGGGAATTGCAGTTTTTCAAGGTGGAGAAACATGGTGAAAGTAAATATAAGCGTTTAGTGGAATCTGAACGGAGCCGAAAGGCAAACAGATTTGATTCATTTCATGCTCGACTGGCAAGCGGTGCTTTCACTTTCAGACTAAATGAGAAAAATACATATTTTGAGAAAAAAAAACATGATGTAAGGTCTGTAAAAATTCTGCCAGGCAGCAGCGTAAATCCATTAGCCCTCCCATGGGGGGAGACATCCTTTTCCTCCTCTTCCTCTTCATCCTCCTCTTCCTCCTCCTCTCTCTCCTCCCTGACAGATGCCACCACTATGGCTACCCATTTGAGAATTTATTATTTTTTTAGAACTAGTTACTCTTAGATATTCCAAACAGATATTGTTGATGTCAAGAAATAACCATTTTTGATATCAAAAATTTGATTTATTGGTATCAACAATGTGTTGACAGATTAACTATAACTATAACATCATACTATCATAACTATAACATCATACATTCATCATACTATCATAACTATAACATCATACTATCATAGTTATAACATCATACTATCATCATACTATCATAACTATAACATCATACTGACTGGAGTCCAGTCAGTATGATGTTATAGTTATGATTATGATTGTTATGATTATGATTATGATTATGATTATGATTGCTGTTATTGTTATAATCATTTTTACTTCTTCTTCTAATTATTATTGTTATTATTCTTTGGTATAGTTACTGTTATTATTATTATTATTATTATTATTATTATTATTATTATTATTATTATAATTATTATTATTATTTTGTTTCTATGACAGTCATTGCAATGTCGAGTTGTTATGATATTATTGTTATGAGTGATTTATGACTGATTAATGATTATTATATGTTTTATATATATACTGTGTATATATATATATATATATATATATATATATATATATATATATATATATATATATATATATATATACACACACACACACACACACTTTTATAATTTATATTCTTTGTATTATTATTTTTATTATTATCTGTCAGTCATTGGGATGAAATTAATTCAAGTTGCTCTCATGCAGATGCAGATGCAATCTGTGCAAAATCTATAAAGCACATGACCTCTGTATATAAACAAGCATTTTTGTAGTAATTTATATTTGTTTTCCCATTTCTCTCTATAAAAAAAATACATTGCTGTATAAGAGGCTGTGAATGCCCCCCCCCCCCCCCACACACACACACACACACACACAAACGGAGAAAAAGTACTTTTACAATTCAATTTATCACCACATCTGGTTCACAGCTTCCCTCCAACACACGCTGGAGACAGCAGCTGCAGACGCCACTCTCTCTCTCTCTCTCTCTCTCTCTCTCTCGCTCACAGACACTCACACACACACACACACACACACACACACATGCGCGCAAGCAAAATAATGCAGCAAAATGTCAAACTTTGTACTGTCATCACACATAATTATAATTTTCTTTAACATACTGTATATATATAATATACTGCCCGTCCAGCAGGGGTCACTGTGGTGTTAGGTCCGTTTAAACGTTCTCCTTGAGGAGTGCAGGGCTCGTTCAAACGGAACTGGCCGATTACTTGGTATTGCTGCTTGTAGGGTTTCCAATCAAACATCATGTTAGTAAGTTTTTTAGTAAGACCAATTACTGTTGTTATCACACTGTCACAAATTTTGCATGTATCCAATTATAATGTATTGTATGCTATAGACCCGTGATGTTTAAAGGCTCCATGTAACAGGGTGTCTACAGGTAGCAGCAGGTTAAATTTAAGACATTTAAATGCCACAGTTCAACAAAATGTAAGGACAACTTTGCAATTATAAATAAGCACCAAATTTGAAAATAAAGGCAAATTACAACTTTAGGAGGATCAGTCGAGTCCAGGTTTCTTCTGTCAATGAATTATTCGCGCTAATGCAGACTTTGCATCCCTTGCGTGGCGTTCCACTCGCTGTGCAGGGGTCTCCTCCTCTCATGTGATGTTGACGGTCACGGCAGAGTGCGGGCCGGACGGCGGCTGTTCACTTGAAGCCCCGCCCCGCTGCTGCACAGAGCTGAGCAGCTCACTGTTCGCTTGTTTATTCAAAGCTTTATAATATTACACGTGTCCAAATCGCACCAAATTCGACACTGCACCTCCTTGGGTCCCCAGCAATGCACCTGCCACGTTCGAAGTAGATCGGCTGAATGGTTGTCGCGATAATCAAAGGACATACAGACAGCGATTTCTTCCTTTATAGTTGGATGCCAAACACGTTTCCTCAGTGTGTCATGGCCCAGAGAGATGATACATATCATGAAATATGAAATTATGAAAAATGCATGAAGCTCATCACTTTCCAATGCTTTTGCATATCTTCATGGCGGCCATAACCAGTGTATAGTGATGAGGGCGGATGGATCCTGGGACCGGTACTGGGACCGGTGTGATGGTGTTAATGGCCGGATTGATGTTTAAGGTGTAGTTTGTGACGGAGTCCTTTTTGAGCTTTTTTTTTTGCCTCCTGCTAGATCAATGAACAAGCCTGTGCATGTCGGAGAGGGAGGGAAGTCCCCATTGCAGAGTCAAACCTTAAATATTCAATATGTGGATACTGGTGGGAGTGGAGGGAATACTAGGACAAACACTAGAGTTCACAACCATGAGAAACAAAACAATAAAAACAACATGAGACACAAAAATAAGGCTAATCAAATCAAATGGGAATACTATTCAATTGTAATACAAATAAACGCTCATTACTGTCCTTACATAACTCTGGAAATTCATCATTAATTTACTTATTTTTAATGTAGTTATTCATGTACTTATTTATTTATTTGCAATTATTATTATTATTATTATTATTATTATTATTGCTAAACTTAATATTAATGGTGGTAATCATCAATCTATTTACATGTATTATTTATTTTCTTTTAATTATTGTTATCTATATTTTCTTAATTATTATTGTTTTTATTATTATCATTATTATTAATTATTATTATTTAATGTATTTCATCCATCAAGGGATCGCTCTCCCATATCTCAGCAGTATTGTGCTTCGCTGCAGCAGGGAAGTCGTCCATCACTGCATGAGAGTGATGGTGGCGGAGCGGTAAAGAGAGATTCAGAAGAAGTGGAGGATGTTGCTGTGCTCCAGACAGCTGTTTGCTCAATTGATAGCACTTATAAAACACACAAGGACAAAAGCCTGGCAGGAGCAGTGGCAGCATGTCCCCACTGATTGTGTGTGTGTGTGTGTGTGTGTGTGTGTGTGTGTGTGTGTGTGTGTGTGTGTGTGTGTGTGTGTGTGTGTGTGTGTGTGTGTGTGTGTGTGTGTGTGTGTGTGTGTGTGTGTGGTGAAGTGATAAGAAACAAACGTGACATCAGCACTTCACAATCCCTCTTATGCTGCTTTCACATGAAACATGGCAGACAGGATAGGGTAAACCGGAAGTCATGTTAGTGGACGACAGAATGACGGCAGACCGGTATAGAAGACCGGCAAATGGCAACGTTTAAAATTCCAGTTAAATTATTTTAAATTTTTTGCCATCCTCTGTGACGACATTACAGCCGGACGTTACATGGGCGAGGAGCCGACTCTATTGCAAGTGTCTGCTGCAGCGGAGTTTTGGAATCGTTTTCTCTGGAATATCGCACTTAAATGGCTTAAATTAAACCTGTGGATTGAAACAGAAGTTGTTTTGTTCTATTTATTAATTGCTTGAAGGCTGTTTGTAAGCAGGTGGAGGCTCTGGACGTGGTGGTGGCACGGTTTCACCGGTAAAGTTGCAGCTCCGGGTTATTACTTATATAATAATATGAATAATTAATAATAAAATAAGTGCTTCTATTGATGGTGGAAACCAGGTGATCAACCACTGATCACTCAGTTAAATGATCGCTGATCACTACCAGGAAATATCTCTATAGATGCGCGCTCTCTCAAAGCTACATAACAATATCCATAATGCAAAATAATCCCTTGTCAAACCTGCTTGGAGATGAATATGATGCATTATAGCCAGCTTGTGTAAAGTTAACTAACTACAATTGACAACACATTTTGGAGGAATTTACATAAATGTAAGTTTGCAATAAAGTATTATGAATAAGCTACAATTTTATAGCTACACACATTACTAAAATTTGTATATATAATAACAGACACAAAATAATCGTGTTTAATATATAATTGTTAGTCTTTGTACATCACCATAGCAACACATGGTTACGTTTTGCCAACGTACCTCCTCCTCTTGCCCCTGTGACGCTCAGAAAGTGCCGTTTGCCGTCTACATTGTTCAATGTGAATGCAGCATTCCTCGTCCTCCACCTCCTCGTCCTCCACCTCCTCGCCCTCCCCTTCTTAATCCTGTGGCTCGCGTACAGGTAACAAACGGTAATTTAAACATGCAAGGTCATTGGCTCCGTACATCAAATTCTTCCACTCCAAGAACACACAGCCCTAATTAGCGTAATTAACACCCAATTGCCACACTGCATCAGTGCCAATGAGGGAGAGGAGAAAAAAACAAATTGGCTTTGGTTTCCCCCTCGTTGTGAAACTGGAACTGGAGCCTGTGAGCTTGGAGCCCTTCCGCACTCGGTGTAGTGATGCAAGGCTCACAAACGATTCGTTCGTAGCGAACAAATGTTTTAAATGATCTGGGAGTCACTCTGCCAAAAGTAAGTAAGTAAAGCTTTATTTACTGTATTTAGCACTTTTTCAAAGAAACTATTGCAAAGTGTCGGGGCGCAGACAAGAGAGTCACATTTCGTTCACGACTCCGTAACTGCAGCCAGGCACACAGGCATTCGCGCAACTCGAGGCCCAACTCTCGAAAAAGCGCCAAACTTTTCATTACAGGAGACAAGGTTTCGTTAAAGAAGGTACGTTCACAAGTAGGTAAATTTAACAAATTCAAAAAATGCGAGCTATCATCGGGAAAATGGTCAGGGAAAATCGAATGCGTCGCTCATAAAGAGCCGAATCTCCGAAAAGGGGCCGAACTTTTCCTCACTAACAAGGTAGCGATGACCTAAAATGGAGTCCTGCCCAGGCCTCACGCACCGGGGCCGCTCGTCCCAAAACATTTATCAAGGAATCCTGTCGATGACACCGCTAGAAGGCAGGAAGACGGAGAGAGGGAACGAGAGAGGAAGAGAACAGAGAGCGATAGAGAAGATCAAACCAGAAGAAAATCAATGTGACTCCATCTTGTCGTGCTTACCAGGCTCTGGAAGCATGATTAAGTTAATTGCCTAACGATTCTGTGAGCCAAGACTTGTGCCTTAATCCCCCCGGTGAACGAGGCTCCGAGACTTTCAACCCCACCATCTGGGGGGAATCGCCACATTTGTTTGTTTAATGTGCAATTATAACATCCAGGCCCCAAATATATGCTAACAAGGACGACTTGGATGCAGTAAAATACACATAATATCCACCAGTGTACGGGTACAGGTAAGTGCAGGACCGCTTCTAGCCTTTTTGGAGGCCTAGGATAGATCTGTAGAAGTTTCCCCCCCTGAGACCCCGCGGCGTGCACATGCCACAATAATCCTTACAAGTGTAATCTTTCTTGTATCCAGAAGAAATTAGGTTTCAGAGACCTTTATACCTGCATTCTGGTGAACTTTCATGCAAGTAAATCACCAAATATTGAGTGAAAAAAATAAACATTTTAAAAAACACTTTTAAAAAATAACTACAACTCTATTTTTGTCTGTATTTTAGTATTGTAATGCTGTGTGTGCGTGTGTGTATGTGTGTGTGTGTGTGTGTGTGTGTGTGTGTGTGTGTGTGTGTGTGTGTGTGTGTGTGTGTGTGTGTGTGTGTTCTAAAAAGTATTTTAAAAGTTTCTTCCATAATTTCATTTTCATTCCTCTTCTTGGTGCCCTCATGGATGGTTGGCACCCTAAGCGACCGCCTGTACAGCTTATGCTCAGAACAGGCCCTGGGTTGGTGCATGGAATAGTCATAGGATACCTAGATGTGGCTTTTATTAGATACAAGTGCAAGTACTTTGTTACTCTATTTAAGTACATTTTTCAAATTTTCGGATGGGGGAACGTAAAGATGTAGGCAGTTCCCGTGATACAAATGAGTTCCGTTTTAAAGACTGTCATTCAGACAAATTTGTATGTAAGTTGGAACAGTTACATATTCACATCTCAAGTCAATTACTCAAATGTTGTCTTAGTATATAGTATATAATTTACAGAAAACATCTTAAATATAATAATACAGTGATAATAATAATAATAATAATAATAATAATAATAATAATAATAATAATAAATGTAACTATAGTACAGTACAGTATTAAATCGCTTAAATTGTGTAGTCTTTTGAGTGGTTTTATTCCGCCCATTCTTTTTTACGAACCATTGTATGTAACAAATTTTTTTTAACCAATAGGCTTTTGGGAGGTCTGTATGTAAGTACGGGCTCACCTCAGTCGGGCGTTCTTAACCTGGGGACTGTCTGTATAGTAGAGTGTCATCTGCATGGCAGTGGTAGGGTAAACCATGGGAGGAGATTACACCACCAAGGGATTTAGCGAACAAGGAGAACAGCAGAGGAGCCAGAACGGAACCCTGAGGGACACCACTGTTCAAAGTGCAAGGTTTTGACAAGTACTCATATCTGTCATATATATATATATACAGTATATACCAAGTCAGCTGAGCCACAGTGCAGAGGGCCCCGGACGAATTCTGGACAGCGACAACCACCCATCAGGGCATTCATGGATGACCTCACAGTCACGACAGAATCAGTCCCAGGCTGCCGGTGGAATCTGAAGGGACTCGAAAAGCTGGTAGAGTGGGCCCGGATGCGTTTCAAACCTGCCAAATCAAGATCTATGGTGCCGAATAAAGGAAAGGTGGAGGACAAGTTCCGGTTTTACATCACAGGCACAGCCATTCCAACGATCACAGAGAAGTCAGTCAAGAGCTTGGGCAAGGTTTTCGACAGCTCTCTGAGAGACACAACATCCATCCAGTCAACCTCTACTGAGTTGGATGGCTAGCTGAAATCCGTGGATAAGTCCGGCTTACCTGGAAAGTTCAGAGCCTGGGTCTAGCCTGGGCGCAACAACAAGCTGCAGCTGCTCTTTCAATCCTTGGAGGAGGAATTCAAGGTGACGAGAGCCTGAGAAGTGGTGCAGTACAGGGACTCAAGCGATCCGAAGGTGGCCAAAGCTGGAATTCAAGTGAGGACTGCCAGGAAGTGGGGGGCGGAGAACGCTGAACAAGAGGCAGAAGCAAGGCTGTGTCACAGATGCCTCGTGGGAGTGGTCACACGAGGCTGTGCAGGGCTAGGATCCTTTCCAACTCCTCAATTGAACACCAGAGGGAAGGAGAGGCGGTGCCATGTACAAGAGGAGGTGAGAGCAGCAGTGGAGGAGACAAGATCCTGCAAGGCTGTGGGGATGAAACAACAGGGAGCATGGACAAGATGGGAGAACGGGGTTGAGAGGAAGGTGACCTGGACTGTGGAGCCGAGCCGAGCCGCATCAAATTCCTCATCCAGGCAGTTTATGATGTGCTTCCAAGTCCGTCTAACCTGCACACATTGGGCATAGCAGAGACACCAGCATGCCCATTGTGTTCCAAGTGAGGAACCCTAGAGCACATCCTCAGCTGCTGCACTACGGCACTTGGAGAAGGACGGTACCGCTAGTGGCATGACCAAGTCCTTAAGACCATCGCTGAAGCCATCAGCACTGGACTTGAGTGGGCAAAGCAGTCTCATTTCCCTCCAAGAAAACCATCGCCTTTCTCAGAGCTGGGGAGCAGGCAATCCCTGCTAGAAGAACACCTGCAGGCATCCTGACCTCCGCAAGAGACTTGCAGCTGTTGGTGGGACTCGAGCGGCAGCTGAAGTTCCCCAGCCACATTGCTGTTATCACCCTGCGACCAGATATCGTCCTCATGTCTTAGACCACCAAGCAGGCCGTGCTGCTGGAGCTGACAGTCCCATGGGAAGACCGCCTGGAAGAGGCCTTTGAGAGGAAGCTCTCCAAGTATGCGGGACTGGTCAGCGACTGTCAGCAGGCTGGATGGAAGGCGAGGTGCCTCCCAGTGGAGACGGGATGGAGAGGTTTTGCAGCTCGGTCTTTGGCCAGAGCCTTCAGCAGTTTAGGCATCGAGGGAGAGAGAAAGAGGAGAGCCATCCGCAGTACCACCGAAGCAGCAGAGAGGGCCTCAAGACGGCTGTGGCTCAAGAGAGGAGAACAGTGGAGACATGGTAGTTAGTTAGCCATCTGGACACAAGCCGAGGTCTGATCAGCCCTGGCTGGGTCACCTGGATGAGGGTGTATGATGTTGAAAGACCCGAAAGACCCAATGATTCCAGGAACATCACTGATGATATATATATATATGTATATATACTGTATATATAGAGTAATGTTGTGTCAGTATTCAAGATTCAAGATTCAAGAGGTTATTTGTCACATACATATACATACGGTCAAACATATATGCAGTGAAATGTCATGACACCAAAAATACTCTTACTAAAAGTAAAACGTCTTAATACTTCCATTAAATGTCTGAATACTTACATTATTGTTATAACTGAAATATTCCTTGCACTATTGACATCTAAATCGGCCATTCTACTATGTAATCTGCTTTATAAAATGTAATCAAGTAAATCATGAGCTTGAGTTTGTTTTATATGAAGTAGAAGTCTAAAGTCTCTTACTTTATTGTGAATAATTCAAATAGCGGTGTACATTTCATGGGGCTTGATATTGGCAGAGGCCTGGTGGGGAGAATGGGGTGAGAGGGAGAGAGAGGGGGGGGGGTAAACAGACTTGCCGCCTGGAGCGATTGCTTTTATGCAAGTTAAAGCCCCCCCCATTTAGACAGAGCGGGGGGGGGGGGGGGGGGGTGAGGGAGTGAGGAAATGAAGGAGAACCCTTCCCTTGGATGCTGTCTTGACCTTGTTTAGCTCACAAAAACCACCGCTCTCCACACCCACTTTCTCCTCCTCCTCTTTCCCTCTCTCTCTTTTGCTCTCCCATCCTCCCTCCCATCCTGGAGAAGGGCTTTCAAATACTTTTCTTTTCTTTTTCGGAGGGTTTATAGCAAGCTTAGGCGTCAGATGGATGGTGTTTGTCACACATGACAACTGGAATGACTTCCAACGGTATAAATAATCAAGGAGGAGGTGTTTGCAGGTGAATTTGGTATTATTTTCTCATGGCTGAGGACTTACTTAACGATAAAGCGCTAAAACCCTGTTCCATCTGGAGCTTCTGGGGCTGCACATATGCCCACGGGCAAGCACACATGTGCATCAGCACACGGGGGAACTCAAACCACGGCCATATTTAATAAAATATGTGTTATCTATGCCTTATCTATGAAATTTAGTTGAGTTGAGCTATTGTCTTTCATTGTCGACTGAGTTTAACTGTAAAAAAAGTGAAAAATGTGTCATTTTAAACATATCATAATATGATGTTTATATATTGTATTTGAACCACCACCATATATCAACCAGCATTATAATAATTATTACAATAATAATTATTGTTATTATGGGTCCATCACGTTGGGATGGATGGATCCCCTATTGTAATTGTTCGGATTTTTATTATTCTGAATTTTTCGGGCTAAAGTGTCCGGAACAGCACAACCGCTAGAGCTGTTGAGGTGTCGTTAGAACTGGGACACCCCAGACATGTCCTGGTTCCAGGTTCGTTCAAGACAAAACCACATACGGAGATTGGCCAACATTTGAAAACTTTCGATCAGGTCATGGAACGAGATGAGTTTTAGATTATGACGCTTTGTGGCATCATCGTCCAATCTGCTATGAATGTGTAGGCTATGGTTCTGTTTATTGGGGTCGTATGCAGTGCATGGTGTAGAGTCCGTCACGCTGTAGTGGTTAGAGATTACAAACTAGGCGTGTGTATGCATGTGTTTATGTAACGTCTTACATGGTACAGTAGATCTGTGGTAGATCTAGTAGGTCTGTGGATCTGTTCGATTGATATTTTATCTTTTTGTTCTATTTGTAAATTAAAACATCACCATGTGTTAGATATAACGTTGTAATCCTCCTTACTTTGCCGGATTCGTGGAAGAGGTAAGATACAAAATCGGCAAGTCCATGATGAGTTACATATTCTTGAAACAAATCGAGAAAAATAGTATCCTGAAAATTGTAAACAATCATGTAAACCAACAACCATATTCTGGTTTAATGGAATAGTAACCCATTGAAAAACTTGGAAACAAAAAAACATGAACATCCAGGGAAACTCTTGACCACATCGTTAAGTCCATCCCAATTGTGGGAGTGAATGATGCATTCATGTACTAGGAGCGTGTCGGAAAACTAGAACTCGTGAATCTAGAGTAGTTAGTCACAGAAAGATGGCAACACTTCAAAAATGTGTCACTAACACAAATAATATGGACGCCATGTATTGCTGCCTGCAGCTATATTATAATATATATATATATATATATATATATATATATATATATATATATATATATATATATATATATATATATATATATATATATATATATAATATTATTATTATTATATTATATATATTAATAATAATAATAATAATAATAATAATAATAATAATAATAATAATAAATATAGTGTCAATAATGACACTTATTTGTATGGCAACTTTCATACACAGCATGCAATAAATAGAAACAATAAAAATAAAATAGACATCGGTTGGGACATCAGTTTCGACATTGAGGAATTCCTAATTCCTTGAATCTTTGCTGTTTCTAAATTTCCTTAAAGGATGTCAACTGTCCAACCCTCCAGGCAGAGCTCCCTCCATGCTCCATGAGCTAATAGAAGTAGTCGAGGCACTATTCAAATTTAGATGAAATGGTTGCCGAATATGTGCTGAAGTATGAATATCTGCACTTTGAGCAGTAAAGATTCTTATTTAGCTCAGATTTAATAATTGTCTTGGTAAATATGACCCAGGGAGAGCGTTAAACACCACAGTGGGAGAGCATATTTGCTCTAAGTAATAATCAAACCTCCCCCAGGATACTTGTTGTGAACATGGAAGAAAAAGCAGCAAGTTATTGCTCATTAAGAAGCATAATTACGCATCAATTCCACGATCAATACCCACCCTTAAGTTCAACAATACAAAGCACTTAAATGTGTAAAGGATAGTAAACTCAATATAATAAATTCACCCGCACATGTTTACTCGGTGTGGTTGTGTGTGTGCGTGCGTGCGTGCAGACATGCGGACATGCGTGCGGGCGTGCGTGCATGCGTGCGTGCTTGTGTGTGTGTGTGTGTGTGTGTGTGTATCCCCCAGGGAGGTATAGGCCATCGGTTCCTTGTTGTCCGTGCACGGTAAACACCAGCCAAATCCTCTCACACTCGCCTTTTTCTAAAAGTAAGTAGGTGATAAACGATGACCGGTGTTAGCAGCCAGTTACGAGGTGAGCAGCGTCACACAAGCACTAAGTCGAGCTGTAAAAAATTGCTTGTGTGATTTTGGCGATAGCTCAGAGCATTTCACTGTCAAATGTTCCTTTAATCTTTTTCGGGCTCTGTGGCTCATGCATAATGTTTAGCTCGCAGGACCACAGAGAGAAGGGAGTGTGTCAAAAAAAAAAAATAATGTCCTTGTGTTGCGAGATGAGGGGTTGATATGCACCCAACAAGGGGTTAACTGGTTGTCCTCCAAATCCCGCCTCCTCCCTAAGGACAGGTTCTTTAAGATCCCCTACAAATCACATAAGCAGTGATATGGGTAGTAGAAAAATACAGCTTTATTTAATAAAACAGTTGATATATGAGGGGAGGACCCGCAGTGGCTGTCATATGCATGGGGAACATTGACTGTATGGGGGGGATTATATGCCCACATTGCAACCCAGTTAAACTGGCAACCCGACTTGACTCCAGCAACCCTAAAATGGATCCTACATGCAAATATCCACTGGTAGGAAAGACTCAAAGTTATTGAAATGAGTGCCACTGCACTCTCGAAACAACAAACCCAGTTAAGGCAGCAAGAACATAATTAAGAGGGGTGCGAACACTATATTTGGGTGCCTGACGTGAACGCACAGGATACGCTGCACTAATTTAAAGGGGTGTGGCCCAGGCAACCCAATGAGGTTCGACGATGGGTCTGCACATCTCCTACGACCTCACGTGGGCCACCAACACTGCCGGCATGATAAAGAAGTCCCACCAATGCCTTTACTTTTTAAGGAGGTTGAACCGGGCGGGCCTCAGCCCTGTTGTCCTGACCTCTTTTTACCAGTGTGTGGTGGAGAGCATACCGACATCCTCCATCACTGTTTGGTATGGGAACTGCTCTGTGACCTACAGGAAGGCGCCGCAACGAGTGATTAAATCTCTCAAAGAATAACCAACACCAGCCTCCCTTCCTTGGAGGACATTTATGTCAGCAGGTGCTGAAGCAGAATGTCATGTATCATGAAGGACCCCACTCTCCCTGAACACCTACTGTTCACCCCCCTCCCCTCAGGCAGAAGGCTGCACAGCCTCAAAGCCAGAACAACAAGGCTAAAGTGCAACTCTTCCCAGAGGCCGTGAGGTTTATGAACTCCCTGACTTAAAGTGCACTGCACTTTTTAATGCTGCTACTGTATATGGTTAGTTTTATGCACCACAATTGTATTTAAGTTTTTTAGCTATTACATTAGAAATGTTATTTATTCTGTACGCTGCTATACCTGGGAAACACATTTCATTCCTTCATGTTTTGAACATGTTTGAATGACAATAAACTAAATTGAACTGAACTGAACTGACACACTCAAATGTGAACAACGTAAAGAAACATTTGTCTCTACAATCACAATACTTTCAGAGTCCACAGCAAACATGCGTTTCTTAAAGGAATTGTCCAATGGAGCATCAGTCACTGGTGAACCACACACACACACACACACACACACACACACACACACACACACACACACACACACACACACACTCCATGAACACTATATGCCCTGCAACAAGTTCAACAATCAATGGTGCATTGGTGGTGTTAAGAAAGCCTACGGGACAGGTTGATGGGCGCTCCCCTGCAGCTACAGCCCACAGGTATCTTCCCCAAGTATAAAAAACACAATTACACAATTCATATAATTACACAGTTTATGAGACACACTAAGAGTTTGTGCAATGAACCTTAAGTCAGGCAGCTGGCCAATGGTAGCGGTATCCTTCTCCGTTAGAGCGGGCTTCCTCCCTGGTAAAGTGAGTCTCCTTTTATGCTTCCGGTGTCACCACCAATTTCTTGCGCAGCCGTCCTACGTACACACCCGCCTCCTGGATCCTGCACGTGCGGAAATAAAAAAAATAAACCCACACTGCCCTACATAGTGGCCAACCCCTGAGTTCAGTTCAGTTTATTCCACAGGGGACCCTTTTGTCTTTTAAACAGTCTCCTGACACTCCTTGCAATTCCTTGGCAGAGGTCAAAAAATTATGGAGTGCACCAAAGAAACACCACCGAAGAGCAGAGATGCCAAAGTAACTTTTTAAAGTTCGAGAAGTATGTAAGAAAAATAGAGAGACCAGATGAGTGAGTAAGTGAGCGAAGGAGGGAGAGAGAGAGTTGGGTGAGGAGGCTGGGTTAGCCTGCTGCTAGCGGGTTAGCACGCTAACTTTCTACCAGAAGCTCTAAGGTCGAACTTCACAGTGGTGAACCTTTCTCTATGGATGGAGTTTTCTGCTTGACGGATATAGCTTTCCGCCTAATTCAAAGGAAAGAAATCCTAATGATGCCCTCCGTGGTTTCAGTTCATATGAAACTCTGCATGGATCTTTGATCTGGGGTGAGTTAAAATGTGGCCAGAGGGAGCAGACACTGTAATACAGCACCGGTTTTAACACATGGACTCGAGTATGTTTTCCACTCAGGCCACACGGGACTCTCACACGGACAAAGACTCTTTTGCCTCCTCCGTTCTGGATTACATCAAAATCGAGTTGGCCTACAGGGAGGTGCTCCAGCACCTGGCGGGGTGCTGCGCCAACATCAACCTGGCCCTCAACACCAAAAAGACCAAGGAGCTCATTGTAGACTTCGGGAAAACCAAAGGCTGCACACACACCGCCATTTGTATCAAAGGGACGGAGGTTGAGTGTGTCGCCAGTTTTTGGGCGTCCACATCTTCGAGGACCTCTCTTGGACCTCAACACCTTAACGCTGGTCAAGAAGGCACACCAGCATCTCTTCTTACTGTGGAAACCGAAGAGAGGTCAACTGTCTCCTCAGATCCTGGTAAACTTCTACCTCCGCTCAATCGAGAACCTCCTCACCAATTGCATCAAAGTTTGGTATGGCTATTGTTCTGTCTCGGACCGGAAAGCACTGCAGAGCATTGTAAGAACTGCCCAACGCATCACTGTCACTCCACCTCCTGCCATTGAAACTGTCCAGCACAAGTGGTGCTTGCAGATGGCACGCAGCATCATCAGGGACACCTCTCTGCATGCTCCATCTATCCTATCATCATCTTCAGGTGGGTTCACCCCAGCGAGGATGCTCCGTGTGGTACCTGCCATAGTACTTTGTAATCATAAACACTAACACTGTGAAATAAAGCAGTAGAGTATGCGTTGAAGTAGTAGTGACTCCACGAAGTGTTGGTGAGCACTCGATTGATGAACTCCTTCACCCTGAATGGCAGTTACGTGCAGTGGTGTAAAAAAAAGTGTGTTTTTTTATTTTGGATAAAGGCTTATTGAACAAAGCAAAAGAAGCACCGTACGTAATGGACCATGCATAACAGATACTCTCTTGTTACTCAGCAAGCCTCCTGTGGTATGGTTTATTCAGACACACCTATCCTGGGTCCAGGTAACAGGGCATGGGTTTAGAGGTTGCTGTACACCTGTTACTAGTTAGAGCAATGAAGAATCAGGCAACAGGTAAAATCCTCATCCCCCCACACACACAGGAGAGCCTCTCTCATGACAATGTTCCATCTTCTCCCGGCTTGTTCCAACTTGCCCATTCTGCAATAAGCGGGTTTGTTTGCAACATCTCTGTCTGTGTCTCTGTGTCAGAGGGCCATGAAAGCACCACTCTGTGGTATGTGGCAGGCGGATCTGCCACAATGTCTTGTGAACAGACTCTTCGGCACGGGGAAGTGACACAAAAGGGCCGCCTGAAGATGCACTGGAGCCACCAGCAGGTCAACGGGCGGCCACAACACCAGCCCTCTTCCCACTAGCAGCCCGGCAGCCACCGACGGGACCATACAGCAGCCAAGCAGCTAAGCCGGCGACACCTCCACCAGCCAGCACCGCAGCCAAGGCCCCACGTTCGAAAGGGAGGAGGGAGTCTGTCGTCGCCCTGGGGGAGGGTCCTTGATGTTCCAGGATTCCAGGTCTCCTGGAATGGGTACTCTTTTCTTGGACACATTTGTTTATTTAAAGTCTAGGCTTTTATAATGCTAGGTATAGGGACCCTGTTTCAGACAGAGCCTCTATCATGACAATGTTACTTGTCCGCTTCTAGCTTGTTCCATCTTGCCCACTCTCTACAATAAACTGGTATGTTTGCAACATCTCTGCCTGTGTCTCTGTGTCGGAGGGCCCTGAAAAGACCACTCAGGTGGGGTGTGGCAAGCAGATCTGCCACACTTCCTTTTATGCTTCTGGTGTCACCTCCGATTTCCTGTGCAGCCATCCTACTGAATCCTGTACCTGCGGAAGTAAACAAATAAACGCACACTGCTCTACGTAGTGCCAAACCCTTGGTTTAGTTCAGTTCGTCCCTCAACACCCAGAATTTAGCTTAGTAGTCAAGATGTGTTAAGTGAGGACGTTAGAGGGTCCAAAAGACGCGCTTTCCTTGTATATGGAAACATACCTGACCATATAAGTTCTGATTCCAATATGAATATTTGAAATATTAATCAGAGTTTATCCACTTGTAAGATCCACATTTCCCCCTTCTCCTTCTCTGCAATAACAGCTAAGGTACAGTGTTCTGCTAAACAGCTTGCATCATGGAGCCCTACAGCTCGAAAACACCATTTTACCGAGGGCTAACCCATCAAGTAGATAAGTCTCTTGTGTTACAAGACCAAATTTTATGAAAGTAAACCAATTTGTGACCCACTGCAGCAAAACCTGCATTGTCGCGCATTTCTAAAAATCGCCAGGAGAACATTTTTTCCAGATTCGTGTTCCTTTGCGTTTTTTTTAATCTCTCAAAGTATTTTCAAAACCAAGTTTGATTTATAAATAGTGGAAAAATGTAAAACTGTGGAGTTAAATATTTCCATTAGATTATATGGGAAACGCGGTTCACTTACCGAGAAACTGAATAGCGCTGAACAACGCCGATGGTTTCCTTTAATGGTTTCCTTTAAAGTGACGATCCGGGTGAAGATCATTCATCCATATTCCATGTGATGTGAAGTCACAATGTGAAACCGTTTTGATAAAGTTAAACCTTTAAATCGTACTACTTTTACACACACACAGAGACATGGAGGGGGCATGGAGAAGAAAGAAGAAATCCTGACATCACTGACGTAACTTCCCTAAACAAGACGAAGATCCGGTTAAACTTGTCTGTGAAAACTTTCGTGTCTGTGTTGTTATGGATTACGAAAAGCGGGTGGAGGAAGATCTTAATCATATCGCAGACCTTAATCTGATCAGTGCGATAGATCCAAGTCAGTTTAAGCAGCGCGTACTGGACTTCATCTTGTGCAATGATAGTCAGTTCTCAGACAGCGACGCAGAATCTGATATTATCCCGGACTTGAGAACATATCAAACAGAGGATTTCAACCTGAATGTGACGATGAAACTGAACATTTTCAAGAACCACCAGAGGAGACCGACAATACGCCAGTTGCTGTTACAACGGAAGAAGTTGATGACATGATGAAGCCTGTTGAGGTTGGTGACAGATTTTCAGATTTCAGATTTCAGATTTTCCGAGACTCAAATTATTGATAGACTCTCCATTTTGTTGCGTCCGTACTTTTAAACTCCTAAATAATTCAACTTTTATAAAACATGTATATTTTTACTGTTAAATAAAAGCATTTTTAAAAACTAAAATAGTTGTGTGTTGATGACTCTGTTCAACATTCCCTCAAAACACAAGAACAAAGCAGTGATTGGCCCATTCAGCATTATGTTAATTTGGCATGAGCCTTTGTTTGTCTGCCAACCCCCATTTGCATTCTGGGAGCTGGCTGAATGAAACAAGTGTCGAAACTTTGAAGGTGATTATCTCAGAAGCACAGTTTGCCACACCCTTGTCATTAACAAGTCATAGCTCTAAAGATATTTGCTTGATTTGCACAAGTGACACCTTGTTTGGAAGCTCTGATTCTCCACTTTCAAATGACGTAAAAAAAAAAGTCGAAAGCCCCCAAATGACCCTAAAGTATGCGGTGGGTCACATTTGTCAGTACTCTGTGTTCATCAACACAAGCTCAAGTTTGACACTGAAGATGAGAACTATTAGTGGTGATGAAACGTTAGACTCTTGTTTCTGATTCGTTGTTGATGAGTCACTTGGTGAAAAGAGTCGTTCGATTTTCCGACTCTTTGTTAACTTGATTCTGTTAGTGTACCGCACGGTGAGCGAGGGAGGACTTTGTCGGCTCTGAATTGCGAACAGATTTTTTTCCATAGGAATCATTTTATTCTGTCAAAAATATTTATCTTGCTGGAATGCAAAGGGTAAGTCAGTGTCACATTCAATTTCAATTATGACAAATACCAAGACCTTTTATTTGCCTTGGACTTAAAATGAATCCTCTGTAATTATTTTTCAGTTTGTGAGTCAAAGATTCTCTCTCTTTTGCCCGAGTGACTCCAGACTCCAGAGTTATTTCCAGGGTTTGTTCGCTACGCAAGGATTCTTCATAAGTCATGCATCACCAACTATTAGTAGGTCAGCCATCATAATAAACACAGTTACCGTATACATGTTTTTGACGTTTTTAGTGATTCACGTAACAGTCTTCCGGTTGTTCGATTGCAAAAATTTGGTTGAGGAACACTCAAGCAGATGTAACCTTCTGTGTAGAAAGGCGAAGTGGAATTCTGAAAGTGAAAGTCAATGCTTTGGGGGTCTCCTTTTCAGCCATAAGCATTGCAGCTAATTGTTGCCAGTATGTTTTCTCTCTTGTCAGCTATAGCTATAGCTACTGAGCGGAGAAAATAGAAGATTAGCCAACTGAGGCATGGAATAAATCCATATCTACCCATCCTCCGACACCTCCTCTATCTTTTCTCCTCCTCTTCCACTTCAGGGTTAATTCCTTATCTCTGTTCACTACAAGTGATGGGTTTGTACATGACTGCAAAGTGAATTGAAATAGCTGGTCCTAAGCTGGGATATGAACATAATGAAGCACTCCTGGTGTCGTGGAGAAGTTGATGTAGGTGAGCTTATCAAACTTTAATAATAACCATAAAATGCTCTAATTTGATTTTCATCTACAAGTTATAGGTACTGGGAAGAGGAGTGGAACTCATCAAATTTATTAGGAAGCTGAAACCGAGATGTGTTTCTCAAACACTCCATAAAGTCAGCTTTTAAACTCTCTACACAGGTGATGGATGCCTGTATAGCTTGATATCAAGCCAGCCTTCCCTGATGATGTTATCTAAAACACAGATATTTGAAATGTAGGTATTATAACTTACGTTTTGTCATGGAACTTCAGTGCATACACATCATGAGGCCTATAGAGTGCGCTCCATGTGGTTTTTGGATGCACCCCTGAATCGGAAGGAAAATAATAGGCATCAAAGAAGGATTACAAAGCATTACAGAAGGAGGACGTTGGTTCATCAAGATTCAGACTCAGTTGAATGCCTGTGTTACTGAGTCGTGAGCAAAACAAACAAACAACTTTTTTTGTCTGAGCAACAGGCTCCTGAATCATTTAAGAGATTTGTTCAGTACGAATGCATCGTCTACGAGTCTTGCATCGCTAGTTTATTAAAGAGGGCCTTTCTTAGAAGTTGTTCAGGAGAAGTTGTACTGTATTTGTTTATGTGTCACATATCAAACTGTATGGTTCATTTCAGTCTTACTTGGGGGCAGAATGGAATGAAATTAGAATGAATTTGACCAAATAAGTGCCTTGTCGCAGCAAATACAGCAGACACCACAACCAAATTTTTCTGTTCAGTTTACATGTCATTCTGCTTGTTTAAGTAATTAAGTAGTTTTGACCTAAGTTCAATACAGTTAGAGCCTGTGTGGATTTAAATACAACTGGTATCTGATCCACGGCTTGATAAAAATATTCCCCCTGGTCACTCATAGGACTTCCAGACAAAGAGCCGGCGGAACTGTCCAAATTTTGAATTCAACCCACAATAATGAGTGAAAGAATGCTTTTTCAGCTGATATCAATCAATAAAACACCCAAGAGAATATAGAGAATATCTCCCTAACAAGCCTTGTTATCTGAGGACGGTCATTTTACACCAGTTTGTTTGGTTTAATTGGGAGACATCGTCCAGAGAGAGGGGTCTGTATTATTATGCTAGAGATACAATTTCGAATATCTAGGGAGCTATTAAATACATGCATTTCATATTCTAATCAGGCACTTATTCTAAGTGTATTCTAACTACCCAAGACCAAACATTAACCTACTCAGTCACGGCTAGACTACTGCAACACTCTACTGGCTGGTCGACCAGCGCGCACCGTTAAACAACTGCAGAGGATTCAGAACGCAGCAGCGCGCCTGGTTTTCAATCAGCCAAGGCGTGCACATGACACGCCTCCCTTCATCTCTGTCCACTGGCTCCCTGTAGCTGCCTGCATCAAGTTCAATTCCTTGATGCAGGCCAACAGGGCAGTCACTGGATCTGCACCCACGCACATTGCATCAGGTTTCAGGCCATATGCCCCAATCCGATCTCTGAGGTCTGCAAACAAGCGGCTGGTGGTGACTCCACTGTGTGGAATGAGTTCTCAATCCAGACTCTTGGATTGTGGTCGAACAAACCAGCCAGCTTGTTAGGCTCTGCAGAGACACTCACAGCCTTCAAGAAACACCTGAAGACCCTATTCTTTCAAGAATACCTGATCATATCGTAGCTACGACTAACTATTCTTGTTTCTTTTGAGGTTCGACTTGAGTTGTTGTATTGACAATACACTAACGACACATGAGTTTTCGACGTTGACTGGCTATAAAGTTGTTATTAGATGTAATGCACTAATGCTATGGGCACACTACACAACTTTCTTGTCCCTTTCTTTCTTGAGGTCCCTGTCACGTTTTGCTACGAAAACACACGAGAGAATTGACACCAAAAATGACACGATACCATGCATCTCCCCATCCCTCCTTCTCGACTCCTCCCCTGACCCCATCACCCATTACGTGTCTGCTCTCGTTGGCTGTAGCTTGTTGCCTCACTCACGACCCGACACGACCAGATATTTAACCTGCTTGATATGTTGCAGAGGTCTGCGAGCCTTGGCGTGCGCTTGGCGAGCAGTCGGATCGCGTTGTGAGCAGTACACGTCACACGCTCGTCGCTCAAAGGAGCGCGCTATGATTTTCCTCCGTTCTGGGGCTTTGCTCGGCGATCTCGAAAAACCTGTCGGTTTGTGGAAATTCAGCCCAGAATCACATAGTCTGAACTCGGCATAACATGAAAAAAAAGAGAGAGAAAGAAAAGAAAATGCATAAAAGAATGAAATGAAATGATCAAATGTAAATGTAAATGTTAATCTAGATAGGTGATGGATGTATAGATTGATCGATAGATAAAATAAACCTAAAAATAAACAATGAACGATAAAACATTTCCAATGTACAATAAACCCAATGATAAACAATAAATATAAACCTAAAAATTAACTAAATTAAACAAAATAACCCCCAAAAATGAACAAGACAAAATTAAAAACCTGGCAATATACAGTGATCAAAAAAATTATTCAGAACATAAAAGTAATTGAAAAAATACAATCAAACAAAAAAAACATAGACCAGAAAAAGAGTAAACAACAACATACACCTATAAAACAAACAATAAACGAAGAAAATGTGGCAACGTCTTTATTAATAAACAATTAAACAATACACCGCTGTACCAACAATCCACATAGATAGATAGATTAGATAGATTAGCTGTGCAAATTTGTGCAATTTGCATTATTATATATAGAATAAAAAACTGTACCTAATGTGTGCGCCTGAGTGTACAGAACCAATTTAAACAACCTTGAGATGTAAATGCAAAGATATTTTAATTTACGTACACAGTGCAAATACCAACTGAACTCCTGTTACACTACGTACCTTCAGATACAAGCCTTCAAAACAGACTAATAATATATTTTACGCAATTTCTTCTTCTTCCAGTGCCTGCCTGTTTTTTCCTCCACACCCAGTCCAAAGTGGTCTGCTGTGAAGTACCTTTCAGTTTTACAGCCACATACAGAATCACAGATCCAATATTCTTGAAATTCAGAGTTCCCAAAAGTTTCTTGATTGAATCCAGTAAGCGTTCCTGTGTTAGGTTTGATAGATAAGGACACCTCCAGTACGAGTGCTGTGAATTGTTAGGGGTGGGGTGCGAAATATGAATTATATATATAAAAAAATATATAATGTGAAAGCTACATTAAGTATCAAATATTGCATTTTTTGTATAAAAAATAATGTCACTGATTACCACTTTAATATTACATTGTTACCAAAAAGAGCACATTGAAAGGTTTACTTAAAAAATATTTGATGTGTCTTGTAACCAAAGCTAAATTTAGGCAACTTTAAGCACTCTACAACGTACTGGGACCAGTCCTGCTATTTCCTGTTCACTCTCATTATAAGTTAACAGCACTCTGCCTCTGGATTTTAGTATTTTTAGACTAAATGGAGTGCGCTGTCCCACCTCTAGCATTTGTACGTACTTATACATCGAGCTTTACATACAGTATTTATCAGTCTCTGCATGCTGTCTGTGGTTTGACATCCTGCACTCTCTCTAGTCCAGACTAGTGATTTTTTACATTTGTCATATATATTATATATAGTGATGTGTTTATTTTAATATCCCTAGATTCTAGCACCATCCTTTCCAATTTCATAATGCTTTGCTGATTATTCCAAAACGCCTCCGTAATACCTTTTGCGAAGTCATTAGAGGGACAACAATGCACTTGGTGTCAACTCATTAGGGGCAGAATCTGCTAGTGTAAACACAGTTGTTTGTGTATGCGATCAGAGCAGGACAATCAGGGAGATTTCCCAGATAAACGGGGAAGGGGTCAGTAATGACTCCATTGTCATTGTCCATTTGCCGTGGAGGAGACAAAAGAGAGAGGGAAAGCGGGTACGACATTGAAATAAACCAGGACCCATCAGACATAATTCACCCAGAGGAGGACAACGACAACGGTGGGTTTGTGCTTCCACTGAAAGATTAATACGGGGAATGATTGCAAATAATGAAAGACCATTAAAAGGCATTATGGAGGACATTTGCCCTTCACCTGCACAGATGGTACACTGTAGCGACTGGAAACTGTCCCTGGAAACTGGACTGGTGTTGTTGAGGCCTGGAAACTGTCCCCTGGAAACTGGGCTGGTGTTGGTGAGGCCTGGAAACTGTCCCTGAAGGCTGGAAACTGTCCACGGAAAATGGAAACTATCCCTGGAAACCGGAAACTGTACCTGGAAACTGGACTGGTATTCTCGAGGATGGAAACTGTCCCTGGAAACTGTCCCTGGAAACTGTCCCTGGAAACTGGGTGGTGGTTTGATGAAGTCATTAGAAAAAACACAAGGCCTTTGGGTTCAGCCTGACATGTAGCAATGGGAATTTCAAAACTCAAAAACGTTTCGAGTGCAGTGGGGCTTTGTCCACATGTTGCCAAACTGAACCTGGAGGAAGTGGCTGGACCGGAGAGGTGAGTTAGACGTTTGAACTACAGTCTCCATCAATCAACATCCGAGGCAAGTGTTTCCATGGCGATACTGACCAGGTCAAGGACCGGTTTAGCATCATTGTTTTGATTTTCCCCAGTCTATGATAATAATAATAATAATGACGAGTATATATTTTCTCCCTCTGTTTTTCTCCGTCCCTTCTCTCGACCCCTTCGCTCCCTCGCTCTCGCTCTTTTTCTCCCTCTCTCCCTCCCCCTCTCCCTCCCTCTCCCGTCTTTTTCTTTCACTCCTTCATTTCCTGCTGACAGAGAGAGAACTATTAAAGTGCAATCCCCCCATTTCTCGCTCTGCCTCTCTCCCTCCCTCTCTCCCTCCCTCTGTCTAAACTTGAACTCCGTGTGCGGCTGGAATTCAGAGTTTAGCTTTATATTTTCCATGTGACTTTTTGTTCAATGAGATTTGGAGAAGGTGACTTTTTTCCCTGAGGGAAGGAGAAGGAAAAGGAAAAAAAAAAAAAGAAAAAAGAAAAATGAGGATGCGCTCACGCAGAGTGCGGCAATTGGTTGACAGAGGAAAATAGAAGAGGAGGAGAGGAGGAAAAATGAATAAAACGAGAGGCGATCGCAGGGGAAGTGCTATCTTTGTGTTTGACTCTTTGGACTCTTGCCGGCACGGAAAAAAAAGTTAAGTCGGTGCAGAACGGAGCCAAACACAAAGGTGTTATTATGGGATGGAAGTAATGGAGTGAGAGATATTTCAAGGCTTTACGCCCGCCCTGTTTAATTTCCTTCCACGGAAAATGAAAATGACCCGCGGTATTAACCTTTGAGGGGTGGGGTAGTGGAGGAGATGCTTTTTCATGCTCGAAAAGCAAGAAGAATCATCATATATTACATAGATTGGAGGAGGCGCCTTCAAATCCAAAGGGGAAAAAAAGCCAAAATGCTCCATTCCTTCTGCCGGTTGAACCGTCCAAAAATCCTTAATCCCCGATCCTCATCCCTAATGAGTCAGATGGGGACGGCTCCCCCTAGAGGTCACCTCAGACACTTCCCCCCCGAGGGGGTCAACAATAATAATAAAAAAAAAAAAGCTCTTAAATTGTGCTTAGCTGTCCGTCTGATGTGAGGTGCACCTCGAGGTCCAGCTCAGTGTGTTACTCCCCTTCTCGTCTTAAGCATGATTTTTAGAATCCCTCTGCTATTCAAGTTGTTTTACGCTTCTATTACTTGGGAGCAGCAGCCACTTCCACTATAGTCTGCTGCCGTGGGCTACCTGGCGGCTCGACCGGAGGAGCTAAACGCCACGCTGAAGACTCCCAGACTCGCTTTTAATCTTTCTCATTTCGCCGCGTCCCCCCCCCCCCCCAAAAAATTGTGTACTGTACTTTATAATTTTAAGAAAATACCAGGTGCCACCAATCAGCACTGCAATTTCCCCCCCCCCTCAGTTGATTTGGATTGTTGTGAAACAAGTCTATTTGGATGAAGCAGAGAGGGCCGTCCAGCTCACTCGGGAAAAAAACAAAAAAACCCACTCACGTTAAATTACGAACAGCACGCGCACGCCATGTTAACAGATGCCTTTGATAGGTTCTTGTCAGGATTATCCATGGTGCTGCAGGGCTGACTGTGTTCTTTTTAGGCGGGGTAGTGACATTAACAAATGACATAACAGGGCGAGTCAATCACGGTTTTGGGCCCGAGATAGGGCGCTGTGCCGACACGTCCTCCAGCCAGAGCGCCGTGATGCATTTCCCCGGCTGTTTTCTGTTAACTCGGCTCTTTCCAGGCCATCCATTCTAGCGACTCTTCCCAGTCAATCCCCTTCCCCGATCCCCTACCAACCCAAACAATCTATCTAGCGGGTTCTCCAGGTACACCTGGAGGTAGCGGGCGAGCTGGAGGGAAACATCTGTCTCCTTTCCCAAAGCGCCAACTCCACTTCTTTTGTCATTTCTAGCATTTCTTGGCACTACATTCCATCCTTTTGAGGCGGGGGGGAGAAGAGAGATGTTGGCGTCCTATTGTCCTGCTGCCCTCTTGTTCAGAAATCTTGTCCTGGACTCCTGCTTATGGTCGATCACGTCCCAGATGCTGAACAGCCACTTTCCTTTTCACACTGATTCCCTTTTTTATTGCTTGTTCGCCAACCCCTGGCAATGAAAATTGCACTACAGCGAGGTGGTGTGTATCCTCGCCGATCCCCGCCGCTGTCAGGCCACTTTATCATTCCACCGCTTCGGTCAAGAGTAGTCAAGCAGAGTCTAATGCTTTCTCTCTGACCGGTGGTAATGGGAGGGAGTACAATCTCCCCTCGCCAGACTCAAGGCCTGGACTCAAGCTCTTACATCTTGGTCTCGCAGATCGAGTGTCCAGATGCTTTCTTCTTGCATCTTCTTCACTGATGTCCTCCTAAAAATGGGGTAGTAGAGGGCAGACTGAGGTCAGCAGAATATATGATTATGATCGCCTGGTGGGTAAACTGGTTTCCTCCCACCTCCAAAGGTATGCAGGGTTTGACCAATTGGAGTTCCCCAATTTGTCCGTTAGGTATCTATGGCAAGCTATGACGATGGGTACGCTGAATTCCATTAAAGTCATATTTGGAAAAGTGCAAAGGAAAGTCAGAATTTCAGGGCCAGATTGCTCCCATCCCCGACTTTGATCTAAACTACTCTTTTTTAGTAGCTCCTGTGGAGTTGCTTGTAGAATTTATGAGCTTGCCAAACAAAAACAAATTTACTGCGGGCACCCATGTTTTACACAGAGCAACAGAGCAAAGGGAACACAGCAAATGGAAAACATTTACAATAGCTCGGAAGTGGGGACAACCGACTCCGAATCACTGAATCCCAATGGAATGCAGCAATACATCGTTGGCAAGTGACCCTATCACTTACCATATGACCAATAAATGGAAAGTAAAGTTAAAAAATCATCAAAACGTTCTTTAAGTGTCCTCCCTTTGGCCACAACCCGGACCAGGAATAATTAGGTCAAGTACAGGAATCGTGAATTTAATATTCCACATCTTCATCAAGATCATCCCAGCAGTATCTCAGGATCAACCTCTAAACTCATAATATAGCAAAATGTTCACACTTCTGCATGGCTAATGGGATTATTTCACAGTATGTAAGGAAGTTGCTTATAAGATCAAAGAGCGGTGTGAAAACAAGTTGCTGAGAGCGAGCACATATGTGACGTGTCCGCGGGGCACACGGTTTGTCATTTAAATGATTCGGCAGAAACAAGATATTTCCCACACACACTTCAATGGAGATCAGAGGCTTTTTTCCTTTAAGTTGCAGGAAGTTTGGTCCCTCAGTTTGTTTGATGTTCTTATTCACTTCACCAAAGGAGAAGTTTAACCACTCTTGTAAGTTCAAAAGCCAAGCGGAATTGATCATGTGCAGTATGGGATTCAGTCCTTTTCCTCGATGATTGTTTTGGTTTTGATAATTGCTTGAAACTCCAATCCCCAATGTATGTAACTGTGGACGCTAAAGCTTTACTTTCAAGAAATATATAGATACCTATAAATAGTAATTTCACACCTATAGACCTGATAAGAGCTTTAAAACAAATTGCCGAATTGATTATTAATGCAAGTCAGAATGCATTTTTTATTCTGTCAGCAGTTGTACTTATCAGGTACATCTGTTGACTTTAATGCCATGTTTTAGGGCCGGTTGACAGAAAGCATCTGTTGAAGGTAGTTTTCAAGGTAGGACACGAGGGCGCCGCGGTAGCGTTCCGAACGCTGCTTTTTATCCGGAGATAAAACATATTTCAACTTCTTGAAAAGCTGCAAGCTCACCGCATGTTATGTGAAATGAAATAACCAATCAGCCACAGCTTCCGTCACAACATCCTGTCGGTGCAGCGCTCCCCTTTGTCAATATGGAGGAGACCTGTCTGGCGGATGTTATTTTGATTGTAATAGGCGGAACAATGCCTGGAGGAATATAAACTGTGAACTGGGATGTCTATCTAATGGCGATCAAATACCATTAGCTCTAGGCTAAGTTACTCTTAGCTATAGGCTAAATGTCCCAATATAGCTTTTTAAGCAATGTAGTGGTCACTTTTACTTACATGGATCTGCAAGATGGATAATTTCGATATTAACAAAAATATATTGTCCTTACCTGATTCTGCGTGCATGTGTGCACACACAGGTTGTAGTGGTCACGACAGGGTTATAGCGGGTTGCTAACAGCCCAGATAAACAACGGACAGGAACTTATTTTAGCTATTTGTAGTTGTGATTGCTCGGCCTTCATTGTTGTACATTTGAGTTTTTTGAGGTACATAGAGGTTGTATATAAAAAAAAAAGTCCTGGTTGGTTTTGGTGGTTTGGCAATGCAGCCCTGCCCTCCAGGCGTGACCGTGCGCGACCTTCCAAGCGCTTTGATAAAATGATTCAGCAGCGCGCCTCGTGTTTTCCAAGCGTTATAGGGCGCTTCATGAACCATGAACCGGCCTTTACTCTCCTTTTTCTTCATCTGTCAAGCCAGGAGCTTTAGCATTTGCTTCATATTAATAGTTGCTACTCCAGCGTTCCTTGTAAGGCTTCAATACTGTGTTGTGGGGAATGAATCACAGGCAATCTACAGTGAAATTAGCTTTCTGCTTTGGTAAACCACGGGCTGAAAGTAATTTGATTACTCATTAACACTGATATGGCTGAGGAAGTGCAAAATTCTTTACATGACATCTTTTATTATGCAGGTAAATTAAACGTGTATGTGCCCAGTCACTAAATTAGAACATTCACCGGTTCACAGGAGTGACAGGTTTGGCCGTAAAAACGTCTCTAAATCAGGAGTCGAGAGACTAATGAAAATTCAACAGAGAACATCCCCCGTGTGACCTTTGGATTGCCCCGCATAGTCATCCAAAGGGAAAACATCCCAACGCTTTTACACAAGGTGAAATAGTTTTGAAAAAAATCTGTGAATGAAATCCAAGACCTTCTTCCTCCAGAAAACTCTTAGCTTATCTCTGCCTTATATAAAGCCGCTAAAGAGAGATTTTGCTAAATATATCCATGGAATACAACTCATTTGTTGTGATAACACGAGTGCTGTGCCCGTTCCCAAACATGCGTTGGAAACGGGCTGCATATATCGATAACAAAAGTAGTAGTAGTGATGCTCCGTCTTGTTTTGAAGATCCATTCTAGCGCCAGTATAGGATCCATACCGAAAAAGAGATTGGTTATTCCCTCACTTGTGCCTGCTTGGTGCCCGTCACTGTGTGGTGAACGGCAGATTCCTTCCACGCACACGTCAGTCACTCAGTGGCGGTGCCCCGAAGCCCCTCCCCTCACTCCAACGCTGCCATGCGTTGGAGTGAGGCTTTAGAGTCTCTTGTCTTGACCTGGACAGGAAGAACAGAAATCCACTGCGTGGGGTGTGGACCGCTTTCTGCCCCTGCCACGATCTCCTCTTCCCATTTGAAGGCTTTTGGGGTGTAAGAGTGTACTTCAACCTCGAAGAATAAGGATGAAGGAGGAAGAAGGCTGCGATGCAAACAACACATTTTGATTTAGACGGAGAGAATATTTTGGCTTTTTCCTCAATCGTAATTGGAAATAAGGAAAGATCTAAGAGCCCAGATCTTTTTCACAAACAATCCGCTACACCCTAACCTAATATGCTTCTCCTCATTATATAAGTACATGTCAAATATTCAAGGAGCCTTCCAGTGTCGTGGATCGCACTGTTTATCAGTCATATTCATGAATTATGCCAAATGCCTTCACCTTTTTCCACATTCATGTAATCTTCAGTCATTATTTTCAGTTTGCTGAAGATTAATTCACTCTCTCTCTCTCTCTCTCTCTCTCTCTCTCTCTCTCTCTCTCTCTCTCTCTCTCTCTCTGTCTCTCACTCGCCCACTCATTGTATCGAAGCTTAAGAAGCTTAAGCTGAAGGAGTGAATCGAGAATCAGTGAGTCACGGGTCGAGAGTTGAGAATCCGTGAATACAGTCGAGAGTCAGTGCATCGATAGTCAGTGAATCGAGAGTGAGGCAATCTGGAGTCAAAAGTCAGCGAATTGAGAGTTGGGAGTCAGTAAATTATGTCAGTGTTGCGAGTCAATCAATAAAGATTCAGTGGATCGAGAGACAGTGAATCGAGTCAGTGAATCGAGATTCAGTGAATCGAGAGTCAGTGAATCGAGAATCAGTCAATCGAGGGATAGTGAATCGAGAGACAGTGAATCGAGAGACAGTGAATTGAGATTCAGTGAATCGCGTGTCAGTGAATCGAGAGTCAGTGAATCGAGAGACAGTGAATCGAGATTCAGTGAATCGAGAGTAAGTGAATCGAGATTCAGTGAATCGAGGTTCAGTGAATCGACAGTCAGTGAATCGAGAGACAGTGAATCGAGATTCAGTGAATCGAGAGTAAGTGAATCGAGATTCAGTGAATCGAGGTTCAGTGAATCGACAGTCAGTGAATCGAGAGACAGTGAATCTAGATTCAGTGAATCGAGATTCAGTGAATCGAGAGCCAGTGAATCGAGAGACAGTGAATCGAGATTCAGTGAATCAAGATTCAGTGAATGGAGTGTCAGTGAATCGGGATTTAGTGAATCGAGAGACAGTGAATAGAGATTCAGTGAATCGAGATTCAGTGAATCGAGAGACAGTGAATCGAGATTCAGTGAATCGAGAGATACTGAATCGAGAGTAAGTGAATCAAGAGACAGTGAATCGAGAGTCAGTGAATTGAGATTCAGTGAATCGAGAGTCAGTGAATCGACAGTCAGTGAATCGAGAGACAGTGAATCGAGTTTCAGTGAATCAAGATTCAGTGAATAGAGTGTCACTGAATCGAGAGTCAGTGAATCGAGATTCAGTGAATCCAGAGTCCGTGAATCGAGATTCAGTGAATCAAGAATTAATGCCCGTGTGCCTGGCCACTGGCTGCGAATGAAACAAAGCAAATGAAACTTTTGCTGGAGTGACTCTCAACAACCAAGTCACTTGTTCAATACGAATGAATCGTTCGCAAGACTTGCATCACGACAACATTATAGAATTTTAAGCAAAATTTCTTGCAAGTGGAAATACTAAGCGTTCAGAGTGAATACACCCTTCAGTAGATCAGTAGATCTCACAGGTTGATAACCTCATTCATTTAAGCATGCACTCATTCTCTGTCTCTCTCTCTCTCTCTCTCTCTCTCTCTCTCTCTATCCCTCCCTCCCTCTCCCTCTCCCTCTCTCTCTCTCTCTCAATGTATTCCATGAAAGGTAACTTGCGACTCAAGGCTTTTTTTTGTTTGCTCTCCTTTTACAAAAAGCATCTTCATGCTGACTCTCAAGCGTTTTACCACCGAGGCTTTTTGTTGTGTTTACATACGATCCATGGGTTGTATCGGAGCGGTATCGAACCCCTACCGCTGTTTTCATCTAAAGATGACAGGGGCGACTGGAGAAGAAATTCAAATGCAAATTTGATTATATCTCTTGAAGTGTAAATGACTAGGTATCAATTATTTATTCGAACTCCGTGACCGTTTTTCCTGTTTAGGGCAGCATGGTTTTTCTTTTCACGACATCTACATTGGCATTCTAGAAAGAGGTCTATTTGATTTTGAGTGAAAATCAGAGTTCAATCGCGCTGGGAATATCTTCCTCATTTTAAAGATACGTTCCTTACATTTTATATGACGAGAAGAGGCTCTACTACATAATCATAGTCGACTCCTGCTGTTTTGAACTTCTTCTTTCCCTCCTCAGCTGGATTCCTTCCATCTTTCCATCCAGCCTGTGCTTCTGCTAAATCCCTCTATCCCAAATCAGTGCGGCAGCGCTTTGAAAGAAAAGTGCCTCAATGGAAATTCTATAAGATAGATAGATAGATAGATAGATAGATAGATAGATAGATAGATAGTTAGATAGATAGATAGATAGATAGATAGATAGATAGATAGATAGTAGATAATTCATTCATCCCCGTAGGGAAATTGCATCAGCTCCATAACCATAGGCAAGAATAATAATAATAATAATAATAATAATAATAATAATAATAATAATAATAATCATCATCATCATCATGATAATAATAACAATAATAATAATAATAATAATAATAATAATAATAATAATAATGTTGGATTAGATAAAAAAAAAACCTAACATTTGACAAAAAACAATAAAATAAACAATAAACAAGAATCACCTCCCTATAAGAAAAAAACAGCAGCTATATCTGTGATCCTGACGTAGCCTGCAAAGCACAGTGTTGGGCAAGTGTTACTTTTATAATGTAAGTTATTAGATATTACTTGTTTCTTTCATCTGAAATTAATAAATTACTTTGCAAAATTACTTTCTGTGCAAAGCTAATGAGCTACTTGTTACACTACTTTTAAGTTACTCAACAAAATAAGTGCAGAAGTCTGACGAGGCAAATTTATGCCATCTGTGTTTTCATACATGTAGTACATGTAAACAAAAAGCTTTGGTTCGTTTCAACCCTCACCTTATGTTGCAGACAGGCAAATGTTGTCATAATCTATGATCCAGCAATAAGTAATTTCCTGAAGCGCCGCGTACCTCCATCCAGTCACTTAATTAGAACATTCACTCATTTACAGGAGTGAAAGGTTTGGCCGTAAAAACATCTCTAAATCAGGAGTCGAGTTTGTTTACACTGGGTCCCACGTGCAGGTAATAATAATAATAATAATAATAATAATAATAATAGTATTTTACGTTATCAGCGGCAGAACTGCTTTACGGCAATATTATTGCTGAATTTAAACTCAAAATGATCGGAATGACAATCATAATTGGACAAAACACGATGTCCATAACGGATAGTCGTTTCATCCAATCCTGATATTTATATAACGTTATATTTTTTGTTGCGCGTTAAAACTTAATTTTGAACGGTAACTCGTGCTACTTTACATGGTAAAACTGTAATATTACCCACATTGTATTAGTAATTTGTTAGATAACTGCGTTACTGCTAAAAAGTAATTTATCACTGTACCCCCAAACACTGCTTCTAATTAATGTTTATGCTAATGTTAATGTTGCGTTCGCTTCAAAAGCTGCCAGACTAATATTCTCATTTTATCGAGCCATTGTATTTAAATAAAAAGTCATATTAATGCGTATCTCCATCAAGGCGCAAAATGCTCCATTTGACACGATGAATGGACGGACGCATGATTGTGTTTGAACTCGTCTGTTAGAAATAAATCATTCAGTATTTTTGCTTTGTTACCGTGTAGAACAGTGGAAGCTTTAAAGGGCGGAGGCTATCGCTGCCAGAATACCTTTCAGTCCCGACACCTTCCATCCCACATCCATTATTTGGCTGCTTTGCTCTGAGCGAGGCAAGACAGGAGATGTTCCACTGTTTAATACTGAAGCTTCAATATTTTAACCTGAATAAAAAATTAAACACAATTATTTGTCCCTCAAAACATGAAGATAACCAAGTACGACAAAGTGGGAGAATATCTGAAATACAGTCTCTTTCCCAGGATAGTTTTTTCAACCCAGAATTTACCGTATTCTGCTCTGCTGCAGCTTTTCGCCGAGCTTGAATGCAGCTATACGGAGCAAACGTTTGAACCAAAAAAATAAAAAAATAAATCAACACGTCGAAACCTGTCCTTTTCAAACACGGGACGCTCACGATATTGTCAGACAGTCAACATTGTCACATTTTAATTGACCCTTTTTGTACAGTACTTCTGCAAATCATCTCTTCCATGAATGAAAGTATGTATATGTATATGTATATGTATGTGACAAATAAAATTCTTGAATCTTCCAAGTCCACGCTAACGTGAGGGACTAGAAACAGGAAGTAGCTCTGCTTCCTACTGGATAACCCACTTAAAAAGGACGTCATGCAAAATATCGTTTCAAATAAAATTGATCCTAACATCAATCAATGAATCTTCCTCAATCATGATCTTAATGATCTTAACACCTGACTCTGATTGGTTAAGACGGAGTGAACAGGTGGAGCCTGGGCGAGATGAGAGGAGGGGAAAAGAGATGGAGACGAGTTCGTTTGGAGTGACCGAAGTCCTTTATTTAACTCACACAGCCGTGAAGTATGCATGCAACACTGTAAACTCAATAATCTGACACGAGATATCCATACTACGTGCTTTGGTGAGCAGCTGAGGAAACCTCGGGTCAAAGGTGTATGCGCTGTTGTACCCCGTGTCAAGTCAACATGTCTTTCATGAGCAAGGTGAAAAGACCTTGTTTGACCGTTTAACAGCCGTACATCACAGACTTTACTTCATTTTTTTTCGACCCGGAAACCCAAGATGAGATAAACCTCTGGCTCTGGTGGATAGACGGACCTCGAGCGTCTACCATACGGACGGACATAAGGTACCGTATTTTATTTGACTGCTCCTTTGGAGTGAAGCGACCAATTTGTTTTGGCTCTCACCGTACACGTTTATTATTTTTTCCTAACTTTAAGCAAAAAGGGCAAAAAATACAGGAAAAATGTAGGTGGAGGTGTTTTCATTTTGCAAGTAAAAAAAGGCAATTGTTTGTGTTTTGACATCGGGGCCTGTGACGTCACAGGGGGCAGTTGTCATCTCTCTGCCACAGCGCAGAGCTGGTTGAGGGTCAGTGGGCTGAGTTGAGACTACCCGATTCTAGCCTAATTTCCCACTCGCAGACAGTTTTTTGGAGATCGCCCACCAAGGCCCCAGCTCACAGTCAACGTGTAGTTGGTGCTTGAACACCACCTAATGGGTGGTGTTCAAACACCAACACCTAATGTTTGTAATTATTTATTGTTTATAGACCTGCCCTGAGGAGTTATTCCTTCAAGTTTCAAGGTTAAAGTGATCAAATTGCCAATGGCATTATCTGACTTAATTATTGTGTTCAAATAAAGACATCCATGAAACACCGACTGACTGAATCTATCATGGTATCCTCACAATGGTGGCTTGCTGGCAACAAACCTTTCACCTGCTCTTAAAATTGCTCATTACAGTAGCCGATTATGCTTATAAGTGGGTGGTTGATAATTTATCAATGGCTGGTGTGCGTCGATGGGGCGAGGTTGGTGGAGTATCCGCGGGCTGGTTGTGGTGGGCTGGTCTGGGTTAAAAAAAAGTCCTCGGCCATTCTTCAATCCCAGTCCGTCCCTGGGAACAATAAACTAAAGGTTAATTGAAGCTTACAGGGCTCTGGAACAAACAATAAATACTTATCGCAATAGAATCTTATAATGCGTCTTATCTATTAAACTGTATGTGTACGGAGAAACAGTTAAATAAAGGAAGTCCAATCATTAAATACATGTGGTGGCAAAAAACAAAACCAAGTGCAGTTACCACTTACCACCGGAGCCGTTCTTTTGGAACGGACTGCTTGAAACCGATGTGCTCAGAAAGAAAAATTACCCAGAAAAATATTGTCCCGTCTGAAAAAGCCATTTGCATGCCAAATGCCAATTGTTTTTTTAAACGGAGCGTAATCACCATTCTTCGCTACCTGTGATCAAGCCTCACACTGAGGGTTTTACTCGGATAATGACAATAAGTACAGAGGATCATAACCGGCGTCGATGACGGCAACAGTTATTGTCCCGTCAGACTCTTGAAATGGGGTAATTAAGGCTTAAATTGACAAACAACAAGCCACGCGTGCAGACTTTAGATTAAGAAAATCTCCGATAAATATTTTTCCGTTTGTGTCGGGCTTCAAGGTCCTCCACTTTGAGGCGCGGCGGAGCTTTGGAGGAAGTGCAAAAATAAACAGATGCCAGCGCCCGGGCTGCTTATTTTAGTTTCCTCACAGAGGATGTTTCTCCACGGCTTCTTTTCTTCCAGGGTTTATGCCATTGATGTAAAATCCCGCATACATAAGCACATCTCGGGCAAACTTTTTTCTTCCTTCTTGGAAGATTTGGAAAATGGCAAGCCAATGCAATAAATATGTTTTTTTTTTTTGGAGGGGGGGGGTCTTAAAATGTGTGTTGTGAATCAAAGCTATGTACTGCAATACCTTTATAAGTTAAAGCCACTTAACCTGTCTCATCAGAGAGAGCTGCTCAGTTTTATATCATGTTTACAGCGGCGCTCATTTGTTATTGCGATGACCCCTGATCCTGACTGTAGCGAATGGGACCATACTGACAAAATCAGTAAATAAATCTAGTGAGCAAATAAATCTCAGATCTTTACATGTGTGTCCAATGTGTTAGTCCCTCACAGAAACATCGACGACCTTCGTCATTCGTTCTAAACCTGTATTTAGCGATTTTTAATTGGGACAGGAAGAACACCCGCTTTGTGATTATCATAATTGGACGTCAGCTGAGATCTAGAAGAACAAGAAGAGAAGAAGATTCTTAATTCATCTAAAGGAACAGATTGTCCCATTTGTACGGAGAAATCAAATCGTCAACCTGAACGGTTCCCGAAGTGCTTCAATAAGGTATTCCCCCTGTTCCTTTTTTTCTTTTTTTTTTTCTTTTTTGCGAACGATAACCATACATTAATCTCAAAATATGTAAGATTTGGAGGTCATAGGTATTGGTAGTATTTCGACAAAGTTCTCCTGTCTTTGCTCTTTCATCCTTTCTAATCAAATATTCAAACAATTTACCTGTGATGACAGTAAATACGATTTCCATAAAGCTTCTTGCGTCCCCTCAGTGTGGCTCCTCCACATTATGTAATTCATAATTCAACTCCTTTACATTGTTTCTAATTGTTAGTATATTTTCACACATTAAAGACTGCTTTTTCTTTTTTTTGTTGAGGGTATGTAGGACACGAGGTGAAGCATTATAAGTGTCCTACATATTTGCAACAGGTATTTTGGGGAAGCTTTGCCCCCCAGGGGGAGGCAGATTTGTTCTTATAATGCAGTTTGCATTCTCCGGTTGCCATTAAATCCCTTCCTGGGGACAGGCTTCAACTTGTGACCTCTCTATTAGCCACCTGGCCTGATGATTAGAGGAACATTAGGAAATTAAAGGCAAATTGCATTACAGGGGGGAAACAGATGGAGGTGCTGTTGAGGACCCGGCGTGCAGGACACGGAACCTGCTGACGTCCAGGCTTTCTGGCTTCCGTCGGCCAGTTTGTGAAGCGAAATGTCACCCTTGGGTCGTCATGGAACATTATGGTGGAGATGGAAGGTTTGTTCATCTTGGAATAAATTCGATCCACATGAACTATGATGCTAATTTTGATTTTCTGAACAATAGCCGACTTTTGTTAACCGATCATTAACCATTATCCAACAATATTAAAATGTAAGGGTACTGCCCCCCCCCCCCCCCCATTTATTTATTTTTTCACTTTTTAATAATTATATATTAAAAATACATAATAATAATAATAATTATTATAAATAATAGGAATCATAAATATTTTTCATATGCGAACACAGCATCGTGCATCCCGATCACGGAGAGACGTGGAGCCGTTCCTCCGAATAAAACAAATGAAAGCTGTGTGTTTTTTTAGTTGTTTACCCTTTTTAGTTTTTGTTATTTGGAGTGCGCTCGTGCACGCCCCCGGCTGGATATTCGCATGGAACAGGTGAATTCGATTCGACTGACAAAATTCGGGTACAGTCCTTAAAATACTTAAAGATTATCGGACACCCACAAAATAAATCCCCCATATGTTCAATGGACTGTCCCTCCCAATTTTCTTTTACCATGCAACAACATTTTCTTATTATCTTTTTTTTTTTTTTTTATTATAATATTTTTTAAACTGTTGAACTGATATTGTTGAACTGGTATTAATTGGTCAAAATTCTTATTGTCGGTTAACGGCTAAAAGGTTAGTTATTAACATTCCTATTAACTGGTTTTCATATTATCTGAGTTGCTGACGTTCTGACTTTGCCAAATGTCACCTCCAGTTTTGCTTGGCATGTTTGGTAAAGGACTTTCCGGCCTTCCATCGGCCACTTAGTGATGCCAGATGTCATTCCCGGGTTGTCGTGGCATGTTTCAGTGAAGGTCTTTATAGCGGCATCGGTACATCTTTTCATCCTGGAGTTTTGTTTCATACATGGAGTTATTTTGATTTGATTTCAGCTGCTGACATTCATACTTTCTGGCCTTCTGCCGACCGGTTTGTGAAGCCGAATGTCTGGATGTGGCGGCATGAACACCTTTTGAATGTCATGCTTTTCATCTTGGCTTTTGGTTAGATATGCAGAATAATTTAGATATTATTTTAGCTGCTGTCATCTTGGAGTTTGGTTAGATTGATGGAATTATTTTGAGCCTCATATTTTTGCTTCAATTTACTTTTCACTCCAATACATTTCAAAGCAAAATGCCAATTGCTTTTTGCTCTTCTTGTCTGGAACATCTATTTATTTTGATTTAGAGGCCTTTCATACAAGCATTTCCATTAGTTTTCATACATCTGTCCAATGTCCCTCCAGTAATAGACAAGAATACATTTAGTTCAACTGCACAAACAATACTGAATAAAAATATTATCGTTTAAGTTATTGACAGAAGCCAAACTAAGTCAATGCATCAGGAATGGAATGTATCTTTGCACCGTGCTGCGGCAAATGCTGAAAATAGTACCTTTGATACTGTGGTCAATTTAATGTCCCTGTATACTGCAAACTGTGTGAATCAACACTTTGATTTCAGAAATATATTCCTTGTTGTCCAAGCGATGTTTCTCGATTTGGATTGAAAGTGAACGGTCAATTAACTGTTGATTTAATTGAATGGATTTTTAAATTGACTGAGCAGATAAATCAAAATTTTAAACGACTATGTTTAAGTGGAAAATGGACATGAAAAAAAAAATACTGACAAAATAGTATTTTAATGACCATGTCTGTATTTAATAAGGCGTTCTTAAACTTTTTCATCTCAGGACCCAAAATATAAATTTTGTGTGTCCGTGGGACCCAAACGCATGAACCCATAATGCCGTGATATCGAAATGAGCCTACCTTCAATAGCTCTCCAGCTCCGTCCCATTACGCAGTGTCTCCTTATGAGCGGGCGATGTTGCACATTTAGGTACGCTCACAGGAAAAACCACATGAGAAACAAACTAAAGTACATTCACATATCTCAGGGTAATATATAATAACTTGTCGAAACACTGTCTCTTAGTTTTCTGCACTAGAAAAACACCCTCGTCTTTCCCTCATGCTGTGAGTGAATTGTGTGCCTGTGCCAAAATCGTTTTTCGATTTGAAAACTCTCATTGCTCAATACTTCTCCACACAAAACACACTGCGGGCCCTCCTTATGATCTTCCACGGCTCTGTCAGAGCCGTATGGAATATATTCATCCTTGTATTTAAGTTTGGACATTTTGACCGTTTTCATTAAATAATTATTGATTTCACCATGCCATGTGGCGACCCAGCCACTAACCGGTCTGCGACCCACAGTTTGAGAAACCCTGGCAAAGACTAACCGGACCAGATGAAGTCAAAAATGCTAAAAAAGCCATTTTAGATAGATATACTGTATTCCTACAGCCTGTATTGCGAGTTCAGAAACAATTTAAAATTAACACAAGGATGGAACAATAATGTGTTCATGAAAGAATTACCTTTCGGTGAACCCTGTAGAGTTTCCTGCTCCTTCTGGGGCTCTGGTTGAAGACAGCAGATTTAGTGGAGGAATCGTGAGAGGTCTATTCTGCCCTTTGAGCCGGAGCCTCTCTGGCTCTCAACCTTATTAAATGAGATAATTATAATATGAATTGATATGAACAAACCTATGGAATAATGGGCAGTTCTTTCCTCCCATTTTTTCAAGCATTTTAAAGCAAGCAACTTTTAAATCGCTTCTTACAATTCATAGGAGTTTTAAAATGGAAAATGTACTACTACTACTACTACTACTACTACTACTACTATTACTACTACTACTACTTTTAATAATAATATTAATAATAATATTAATATTATTATTATTATTATTATTATTAATAATAATAATAATAATAATAATAATAATAATAATAATATGGTAAAACCACTTGAAATACGGAAAGTTCTAACAATAACTGTGCCTCAAAGAAAATAATAATATTTATATAAATATAATAGTCAATCTAAAAGGAACAATAAATGTTCAAAATAAACATTTTCCAGTAATAAATAAATTGGTATGAATGTGATTTTGCCACACACGTTCAAAATCCTTGAAGGTAAATTTCAACAAGATATTGTCTCCCATCAAAGGTCACAAAGAAAAATAATAAAAAGAGCGGAAAATGGGACAGATGTTAGTTTACACAATATGGAGGATGAATCTTTTATTCAGGTGTACTGGAACGTCTCCAACCCCCCTCTGCGTGGAGCCGTGCCTCATTCCAGCACATTTCCATAAAAGCTGATGAAAAACAGAACCAACATGCAACCCAGCGAGGAGTGGGTAGAGTTTGTAGAAAGTGAGGGAGGGATGGATGGATGGATGAAGGGAGTGACTTCTAATAAACAACCCTGAGAATTCCCGCTGAAAAATACATGAATTACACATCTGCTTGAGTAAAATTCCGGGGCCAAACAAATGAACGAGCGGATGATTTGGAGCTTAGCAGTGAATCGCAGCGTGGCCTATTTTTAGTTTCCCCTTTGTGTGATTTAAACAGATTTATGCTTCTATAAGGCTCACAGGTCTACTAGTAGTTGAAAAATAGGTAATACTTCAAAATATGTACTCTGCATCCAAGTAGCGTGGAGAGAGATAAGAAAGTGATTGCACTTATCGACAATCATCATTGACCGTTTTAAATGATAAAATAGTTGTATAAAGTATTTCTGCAGAAAATGTTGAAAAAAATGATATGTATGTGTATAAACAGTATATATGTATGTATGTATGTATGTATGTATGTATGTATGTATGTGTGTATATAATATTCTTATATCCACATACATGTGTGTATATATATATATATATATATATATATATATATATGTATGTGGATATATATAGTGTTTTTTTGTTTTGTTTCATTTTTCATATATATTTCTCGTTTTCTGTTTTCATATCAGTTGATCTGGAATAGAATATTTTGTGGGTTTGTACACAAAAGTGCTAAGGGTGACATGTGGGGGGATGTGATTCAATGCAGTGATGAGATTCGGTTGTTGACGGGTCACTGGCGGAAAAGAGTTTCTCTTGGTTCGTTTGACTCAGTTGGTGTAAAGCGCGGTGAGCGAGGGACAACTTCCAGTGAACGATGGACAAGTCGGTTTGGCTCAAAATGCTGGATGAAATTGTCCCAAGAATTGTTGAATTCTGTGAAAATGTTTTATCTTGCAGGAATGCCAAATACCATGGTCTTTTTTCCACATAAATTTTAATGTCAGTACTTATTTTCAATTCACCAGTCGAAGATTCACTCACATGCTTTCTTGTTTTCCCTTTCCTCCATTTGAGATCTATGTGTATATAAATACAGTATATATATATATACATATTAGGGCTGTCAATCGATTTAAATATTTAACGGATGATTTTCATCTTTAATCGGGATTAATCGCATATTAATCGCACATTTTAAATCTGTTTAAAATATTTCTTTAGTGTTTTATACTCCAATCAACATGGGAGTGGACACATATGCTTGATTTATGCAAATGTATGTTTATTGGACATCAATGTACAAACCAAAACAATGACATTGTCAATTCAAGCCCAACAAACATCTGTAAAACACTTACATGCGTCGTTGTCGAGGCTGTTGCTATCACAGACGCTGTGAGCCACAGGCTGCCGATGACTATCTGCCTATGGTGCGTGCATAAGCGCACATACCTTTCAACCCTCCCGTTATCCCCGGGATTCTCCCGTACAGTATGTTCCCCTTCTCTCCTGCTGTCCTCCCGTTAAAATATTTCCCCGTAAATGTCCCGTGTTTTTAACCTTAAAAAAAAAAGAAGAAAAATAAAAGCTGCGCGATCACAGAAACGCGGAGTGGAGGCTCTGCTATTCACGCCCTATTTATTATACTTGAGTACATTTCATATGAGATCAGAACTTTAATTTGACTTGTCGAATATATTGTTTCATGGTGGACAACCTCTTAGTACTGATTTCATACAGTATTTATACTTCTACCATAATATAGGATATTAGTATGTTTTCACTCAACCGTATATTTCTTACCAAATAGCACACAGCTCTACTTGTAAACATTGCATTCCCTGCCGCGCTCCCTGCCGCGCTCCCTGCCGCGCTCCCTGCCCTGCTCCTGAAAAAAAATAAAATAAAAAATCTAATAGCCAATTTCATGCAAGAACGATGAAGACAAAATGTGGAGGGTTATTAGTGGAGAAGGAGAATAGTTTTGGTGTCACACCTCAGGGATCGCTGATAAGAAGTGAACAGGCTTGGTCGATGGAAGGCCGTCTGAGATTTGTTTCCAAATGATTTCTGGAGTAAACTCTGCACTTCTCTGGGATTAATGCACCACGCCGACAATGGGCGAGATCGAAAGCCTTGTTTGTATTTTTACCTCTGCCTCACACGAGTCAACATTTCAAATGGTTGTGTCAGAATGCACCACTCTTTATGTCAGAAAGTCATACTTTTTAGCTCAGATCGTGACACATTTTATGTCAGGAAGTCTCACTCTATGTCCGAAGGTAGCACTCTGTGTCAAAATCAAACTCTCTTTGTCAGAATGCAGCACTCTTTATGTTCAGGAGGACAACTCTTTATATGAGAATGTAGCCCTCATTTTGTCAGAAAATAGCACTCGCTATGTTAGAGAGGACAACCCTTTATGTCAGAATGTAGAACTTTATATGTCAGAATGAAGCACTCTTTATGTCAGAATAAGGAACTCCTTATGTGAGAAACAAACACTTTATATGTCAGAAGGTAGCACTCCTTAGGTGTTCTCGCACCGCGGGAACTTTTTCATAGTTCTCAGAACTTTTTAGAGGAACCACCCCTTTTTTATGTCCGCACTACAGGAACTAGGAACATTCTCATTTCTTAGAACTCCATTTTGAGGAACTTATTTAGCTCCTACTCCAGGGCAGGGACTAATCGGCACAAGAGGAACCTTTCATGACCTAAGTGCACGGTGAATGGTCCAGATGTAAGTCCACGGTCCCTCGCCGCCGGCCCACGAAGGACAGTCAGGGACAGGGCTGTAGGGCTGTAGGGCTGACTGCCATCACTCTGTATGCGGATCAGCCCACGCACATTCAGCGGTAATAAAAAATAATAAATTAAAATAAAAAACAATAAAAATAGTTGTTTTAATCGTAGATGTATTTATTTCATTTTCGGACGTTTATTGACTGAAACAAAAAAACTCCCTGTGCGCTGTCCCAATGCGAGCCCTTGACTTACGAAAGTCAGAAAAAAACTTTTAAATTACCTCTTGTAGATCTAATATGAGTGAACATCTAGCAACTGGATAATTTATTTCTCTCCGCAAATTTGTTCAGAAACAGATTTTGGTGGACTGATAAGGTGCAATCGGTGAAAGTTATTGAGTAAATAGAACACGGAACTCGTGCTGAAACCCAGTTGGCTTATGTCACTTCAGAGTTCCTACTGCCAGTGCAAATACAACCATAAAAAAATCCCTTGAAGGTATCTACAGTGGTTCTCAGGGACCTCCCTAGTTCCTAGTTCCCCTCAGGGAGTCCCTAGAAGTGTTCAGTGGGAAAACATCTTTTATGTCAGAACGAAGCACTTAGTGTCAGAACGAAGCACTCTTGGGCAGAACGAAGCACTCTTTATTTTAGAACGTAGCACTCTTTATGTCAGAGCGAAGCACTCTTTATGTCAGAACAAAGAAATCTTTTTGTCAGAACGTAGCACTCTTTATGTCAGAACAAAAATGTCTTCATGTCCGAACGAAGCATGTTTATGTCAGAACGAATATCTTTTTATATCAGAATGTACCACTCTTTGTGGCAGAACATAGCACTTTTTATGTCAGAACGTAGCACTCTGTGCCACAATCTAGCTTTCTTTGTCAGAATGTAGCACTCTTTATGTCAGAACGTAGCACTCTTTATGTCAGAATGTAATACTCTTTATGTCAGAATGAAGTACTCTTTATGTCAGAATGTAGCACTCTTTATGTTAAAATGTAGTACTCTTTATGTCAGAATGTAATACTCTTTATGTCAGAATGTAGTACTCTTTGTCAGAACAAAGCACTCTGCATAGTATACTGTATATATGTGTCCCACCACAGCACAAGCCGCCATCTCACACATTTCAAAAATCGCCAGGAGCAGCCAAATAAGTTGAAAAAACCTTTCTTGAAGGAAAATTCGATTTTTTCAGATACGTGTTCCTTTGTTTTTTTGTTTTTTTTATCTCTCAACGTATTTTGAAAACCAAGTTGGATTTATAAATAGTAGAAAAATGTTAAACCGTGGAGTTAAATATTCCCATTAGATTACATGGGGAAATGTAGTTCACTTATCGAGACGCGGAACAGTGCTGAATAATGCAGATCGATCGTCTCCTTTATAGCGATCGTCCAGGTGAAGATCATTCCACCATATTCCATGTGATGTGAAGTCACAATGTGAAACCGTTTTGATAGAGTTCACCCTTCGTACTACTCTTACACAAATGGAGCCACTGTTGTGAAACTGTGAAGAAGAAGAACCCGTTCGCGTCACGCACCTACATCACTTTCATAAACAGACGGTGAAAGCGCGGCACGGGGGTGTTTCGATCTCACTTGTCTGAGAAAACTTTCTTCTCCGTATCGTTATGGATTACGCGAAGCGGGTGGCGGAAGCTCTGAATCATTTTTCGGACCTTAATCTGATCAGCGCGATAGATCCAAGTCAGTGTTAGCAGCCCGTACTGGACTTGATTTTCCACGATGATAGTCAGTTCTCCGACAACGACACGGAAAACGACAGCAATGCTGAATCTGATATTATTCCAGACTTGGAGAACATTTCAAACAGCAACCAACGGAACCAGAACCAACGGAGGAGACCAACGATACGCCCGGAAGAAGAAGATGACATGATGAAGTCCGTTGAGGTTGGTGACAGATTTTCAGATTTCAGATTTTCTGAGACTCATATTATTGATTTACTCTACATTTTGTTGTGTTGTGCATTTATATTTTTATTGATTTATCATTCTATCACGATGCATGAATAAATATGGGAATAAATATGTAAATACCAAGCAGCAAATCCTTTAGGTCCGTGTATTTTCAAACATGCAAAATCGTTACCGCTTTAAAATGTCAAAATTGCAATAGTAACAGGATGTATAAATAATTGTCCCTATAGTAAAAAAAAATATTGTATGGTTTGCAGGGTCGACCACCAAACCTGATAAAAACAGTGAGAGAACATTTTTTTTGCAGGTCAATGATCTGTGCCAAAATTTAAGATTGGTATTTTCATGAGGGTCTCCAAACACTGTGGAATTTTGGTAGTCTTTTAGATATGCCAGATTTTGTGATGGACAATAATCAAAAACTGTATAGTCAGCCTAGTCAGACTGTACAAGTCAGTTCACTGTAATATTGTTGATTGGCTGGTTAATTAGTTGACTGGCTGCATCTTACACTTATGTCTTACACAGTAACCACACCCCCTTGCTACGACTCACACCCGTTTCCAATAAACCAATTAAACAACAAGTGTTTGAAAGGCAGTTGAAGAGCTGCTGTTTTAAGTAATTCCTATTTGGCTCGTAGCTCTTTTGAGGTGTCGCGGCCTCAAACAATGGCTGGAGCAACAGTGCCTCTGCAACGGTAGCGAGTCTTGAATGGCTGGTAATTTTGTTTTCTGAAAGTGTCGAACATTTTTGACGATGTCTTTTCTAGGGTGCTGCTGCTGTCTACACTGTTTGTTGGAGATTTAAGTCAATGGTAAGTGCACTATACAGACTAGACTGTTGCAACTTTCAACTAGCTGCATGCATTAATTTAGCTGTGTTAAACAGTGTTCAGAGCTCAACATAATGGGATGGCATGAGATGACCAGATGACAGCAGTGCAGCTTCCTGGGAATGATGCAAGCTCATGCACTCCCAATGTTATTACCCAGCCAATGCTGTAAATTGTCTTGCTCATGGACCTACTACTGGATCAAGGATGGAAATGACCCCCTCCCTGTCTACTCTGGAAGTCAATGTTTCCCAAGCTGACTCATATGCCCAGTCATTTTCTCCTCTGTTTAGGCAGTAACTACAACCAGGGAGCAGATTCGCTCACCTGAACTTCCAGCCTGAAGTTCAGCACCTGTGCCGCTGGGGCCAGGTGCTGCCGCAGCCAGTCTTCCAGGGCCAGGTGTCTCGGCGGCAGGAGCCGCAGCCATCCTCCCAGGGCAAGAGGCGGCAGCAGCCCTCTTCTTGGTAGAAGCTACATGGGAGCTTCAAAGGCGAAGTAGCACTGATCTTTAAAATTCTACAATGAATACAATTTATACTGTTCTTCCTGTCTACATGAATAATTAAAACATTGTACTAGTTAAAGTTCTTCTCCTATCTTGTCCCAGTCATGGCTGACTGGGACAGTTGGTTTGATGCTCAAGACAACCAGTGCTTTGAGTTTTGCACTGGCATCTGTTGTCCAAGGCTTCAGTTGGTAGAGTGAGTATAACTAAACTTGCAAGGCTAAACAGCTTGACAGTATTTGTTTTCAGTGCTGTAGAGTTGGACTACGCTAAGGCTACAAATATTTGAGACACTTCCTGAATTCAACTTCTCATGCCGATGTCCAAGTAATCTGTCCATCCTATTGTCACTTAGTCAGGATTACTCCTGACATTCCAATAACCTTGTTGCTGTATCAAATGTGATGACTCTTTGGGCCGGCACCAACGCAACCACTCTCTGCCCAGAAAGGTTTGTTACTGTCAAAATACGGGTTTTTGCTTATGATTCGGCGCTGATTGGTCCGACTCGGGCTCTTAATGTTTGTCGGTCTTACAGAGTGGGCTCAGCGCACAGGCTGAACAGCCCAGCTGCAGAACGCCATTCCTCCTGCACCCGAGAGGATCGTTATAATCCTCAGTTGTTATAATTGTGGCCAGGGTGTTGTGAAATGGACAACTCACCATGTTGGCACACGACCGCCCAAAAGACTCGTCTCCTTCCCTTACCTGTGGGGGAGATGCCCACAAGTGGGGCAGGACGCCATTGGAAAGGCACCCCGGAGCCGGTCCGCAACGCCTTGCGGGACTGCAGCGTGAGCTCCCTGGAGCATGCCATAACCGGCGAACCGCTGCCAGCCAGAGGCGCTACGCGGGATTCACCGGGTTCCCAGCCTGTCGTGGTGCTTCGGAGGACAATGTCGGGGGCGGGAAGGCGCTATGTTCGACCCCAGGACCCACACGGGAGAGGGAACAGTGCTTTCATCTGCAGCCGGTGCTTGACCATGCCAGAACGTAGCACTTTTTATGTGAGAACAAGCACTCTGTCTTACTGTAGGCGTCTTCATGTCAGAAAGAAGCACTTTATCTCAGCGCGAACAGCTCCCTCTGTCGGAAAGAAGCACTCGTTATGTGGGCACATAGCCCTCTGTCAGAACGTAACAGTACAATGTCAAAGAATCATCACTATTCCAAGGAGAGCATCTGATTGTACCAAGATATATTGGAAGGTTTTTCTTTCAAAGCTGAGATAAGAAATCCAAAGGAAATGGTTCATGCTGCTGTTAAGGTATGTATGTATGTATGTATGTATGTATGTATGTATGTATGTATGTATGTATGTATATATATATATGTATATATATATTTTTTTTTTTTTTTTCTCCGCTTTGTTGCTCTAATGGGTGAGCCTTAATGTATTGACAAGCAGACAAAGGAGAAGAGCTGAGTGATGTGGCTGAGTGTCTCAATTTTCATTAAATTGAAGATGACTGCATTATTTTCCTTCTCAGCTGACAGCCATCACAAATACAACACCTGTTTGACATTACAGGTCGTGTGTGTGTGTTACATTTTTGCTGTGCACAAGTGGGTTTGAATATTTTGATAAAAAAAATTGTTATAGTATGTATTTTATTGAACTTGTAGACACTCGGTACAAAACATTTTGCAAGCCAAATGGCCACATTTCTGCAGCACATTCATGGTACATATCTTCCAGCTCCGTTGCAACATGCTTATGCATAGAAGGCAACGGTGTGACTCTTGAGTTAGATAAAATTCCTGACAGCACATTTCAGGTCACAAAGGTGTGTTATGTTATAAAGGTGTGGTGGTATAAAGCTAAAACTGATTCGGCAGCATGAAGACAACAAGTCATATTCATTGAGACCCTCTAAATCACCCATTAAATGCTTTACAGCCTCTGAAGACATATTGTTTACATGTACAATTGCACATGATTGTGCATTTCATGGCTACTAAATAAAATTTGAGACAATGATTTGAATTTTTTTTTTTTATAAAAATCAGTCCACCTCAAGGTGTTTAAGTTCAATTCCACTTTTCAAATTCTAACTTCTTTCTAAAAATGCATTTTCCTCTCTTAAGACATGATCTAAAAGGTCAGTAGGGGCGATAATAGTTCATAAAACCTGACGTCAACCACAAGAGAAGAACATTAGGAGCACGCATATTGAGCTTTTTGTGCGGCACGATCCCGACGAGTTAGTTCAACTGTCGGAGTAAACCGAATGCCTTAAACCATAACGTTTTATTAATGCAAACAATTTAAGCAGTTCATTGAACTTAAAACTAATGTATTTTACACACATTTCTCCTAAATTAAAAATGTTGTAGGTGAAGGATTACGATAGATTTAAAATAGATTAATCTTTTATTTAAATAAGCTTAATTAAATTAGCTTACTTAAATGGATCTTCTTTACAATGTTACCACTTAAGTTTCATTTACTCAGTTTTCTTTGACTTGAACTACAACTACAATGTAATTTACATTGTAGTTGTGGCAACTTGCAACTTTGTTGTATAGCTAATCAATTCATTTGAGGAAACTGACTGCCTTAAAACTTTTAAGTCAGATTAATACAATGCAAACACACGTCTAACGCAACTTAAACAATTTATTTAATTGAATGCTGAATACTCAATTGAATACATCACATTAAATGTAAAGCATTTAAATGTTCACAGCTCTCGAAAGGTAGTTTACTCGTCTCCATTTGCTTTTGGTTTTCATTAACCTATAAATGAGGTTTTCAGAAAAAACACCTCCCTAAACCCCAACCTGCCCGCAGGTTGGGGTTTAGGGAGGGGGACTGAGTTATTCTTTCTGGGGTTTGCCAACATGCCATGAGTTTTTATTATAAAGATGAACAAAAAGGCTCGCTGGCCACAAGTATAAATAATAATGATTTTGGGTGCAGTCTAGCTCTTTGTCGGCCGACAAGCCCGTGCGCCGATCCCCTCTGCAAAACAGAAAAACATTAAGAAAGCTCCCTACCCCGAGTCGAGCCAATCAACGCTGCATGGGCGCTGATTCGGCCGATTCAAGGCACGACCACGCCCCTTGGTCTGCCACATACCCCCGCCGCCCGCCTTAGGCTGGGACGCCAGACCCCCCCCAAGAGAGGGAGACAAAATCAACCATGACCATCTGCACCGCCAGCCGACGGCCAAGTTGAAGGGCTGGAGAGCCAGGTACCACTGGGTGATCCGGGCGTTTGTGTTCTTTATGCACTGGAGGCACTGCAGCGAGGCGTTGTCCGAACGGAGGGTGAAAGTAGTAATGGAGGGAACCGACGGAGCCACTCGCTGAACACTCCTTCTCCACTGTGCTGTACTTCGACTCCCGCTCTGAGACCCAAGTGATACCCCAGATACCGTTCCTCCCGCCATCCCATGGCACACTTCTTTGGGTTGGCGGTGAGCCCAGCCCGCCTCAGGAACCCAAGTACTGCGCCCACATGCTGCATATGCCACTCCCAGGTGTCGCTGTAAATGATTACAATGTCTAGGTAGGCCACAGCGTATGCTACATGCGGACGCAGGACGCTGTCCATGAGTCTCTGACAGGTGGCTTGGGCACCAAACAATCCAAACAGAAGTGTGCAAAAGTGGAACAACTCGAAAGGAGTGGATATTTTTCCTTGAACTCCTGAGACAAGGGAATCTGACACATTTAAATTCAAGAAGCTGCTATATTTGCTAGCTGAACTACAGTGCTGATGCCAATGATTCTAGGAAGACCTTCCAAAGCAGATGCCTGTGACCTTAAATCTGAAGACCACAGCAAGCTCCACTATATGCTTTATTATCTAGGGGTGTCACGATTCTCTCTTCTTAAAGGTCGCATTTCGAAATTTGATTTAAACATACAGTTTGTATTTCTTTTCAGCACTGATGGCTATGCCATTGTTAGATTATCGAGTCTTGATTTGTAAAGAGAAACACCTGTTTCTCATTAAGTAACTTTGAGTCCAGCCACATTAAATCATTATAAATAAGAGATCATTAGAGATCACATTTGTCTTGGTGATCAAGATCCATGTTGGATAATATCACCCGCAAAAATACGGGGAAAATATTGAACCTGCTTGTCATTTCGAAGCTCGAAATAGAATGTTCATTTCTATCGATTTTCCGATTTCAAATGGGAATCATGACATCCCTGTAATTATTATGAGGTTGCCTCCAGCCCAAATTGTAACCCTCTTCGGCAAAGAACAGTCTAAGCGGGTTGTTGTGCCCATATCCATCAGTTGTGCATTAAACACTTTTCACTTCTAAACGTGATATAGAAAATGTGTTCAATTTGATGTTTGGATACCTTGTGCACTGGGGTTACAATTTCCATCGTTTTATACAATGAGGCTGGTGAATAAAATGTCATACGCATTATGGGTTAAGGCTGAAAACCGATATGGGTTTTTCGAGAGCGGGGTGGCCAATGGCCGATATATATAATGCTGATATCATGTTGTTGTCTTTTTTTGCATCTGATAAAATACAGCAATTTTACAGTAATAACAAATGAGACACAACATTGCTGAAATTAAATGATTATCAAAAAAATTAAATTAAATTCCCTCGTCTGCAGTTTTGTCATGGACAGTTAACGGATGGGCATTAATTCCTCTTTATCATAAAATAATTTGTGCTGGTCTCTGCAGCCAACAACAGAGCAGTTCCCATGCTCAGCTCTTAGCTTCAATGCTAGCGGGGCCGGTAGCGATCCAGCCTTGTGGGTGCTGGACGCACCACTGGCACCACTGGCTCATCCGGACCGTTGGGAGATGGAGGGACGAAGTTTTTCATGCTATATTTCCGGACATTTTGACCGGCAAATTTATTATTTATTGGGTTTCTTTTTAATAAATTTTACAAGGCAAAAACATGTCAGTGTACCATCAAAATGATTCTGAAGCTCTTATTTAAGATAGAAAAGTTACATATATAGCAACACTATGCACTATGTAACTTTGGTGATTGGGTTATGAAACCGCACGAACAGTGCGCTACGCTTTATGGCACTACGTCACTTCCTTGATGTTTGTCTCCAGAAATCTTTTGTTGTTTGTAAAACATTTCTTACATGGCTTTTGAATACATGAGAAAATATTGTTACATATAAACAGAGATTATCTCATTTCTTACTTCTATGTTGCAATGGAATTAGTTTGCATGTTCTCACATGGGGTTTCCTCCACCTAACGTCAGTAAGGACCCCCACCAAAAACATGCACCCATCATCGTCTGACCAGCGATGGACACTCGTCACCTGGTCCCCGGGCGCGTCCACGAATGCTGCCCACTGCTCCTGGCTGTGCCCCCGGAGGAAGGACAAGCCAGGATGCGTCAAATGCAGAGGCCACATTTCACCGGCCACCACCCAAAGCATGTGCGTGTGTGTGTGTGTGTGTGTGTGTGTGTGTGTTGTAGTGATGAAGATTCTTCTTCTTCTTCACTATCGTTTAAATATCAAAATATAGAATGTAACGGGAGGATGAAAACATATGATCAGACTCGATGATGGAAAGAACATAAACACTAATAGCCCGATATTGTAAGACATGTTGATATTGTTGTTGATATGTGGTTCTCCTTAAGTATCACTGTAGTTGTTCTTCATTTGCTAGAATTCTTCATCTCTTACATCTAATTATGTAATTTATTCAATGAGTATCTCTTCATTTGTAGTGTAATTGTATAACATTTCTCTTTTATTTAGATGACGTTTCGGCCCTCAGGCCTTTTTTCAGCAATCATGACTGAGTATGCAACACTTTTTTCCTACTCTTCGATCATCTACTTCACTTAATAAGCACTTCCATACAACCTTTGGTGTGCGTTACTTTTCCATTAAACATTTGATACAACCATATAAAGTACATCATTGAGTTATAACATTTTGAAACAGTATATCTCTGCCTGACTGTAAATTATATAGTTCTAATGAACAACAGCAGCCAGCCTTAATGATAAAGAACAACCCACAATACAACTAGGTGGCTAAATCACAATATAAACCTCTGACTATTAAATTCATTCCTTTGTCCCATCTCAATCTAATTGTTTACTAAAGGCTTCTTCAGAACAAAGACAAGCACATCTCCACACCAGTATTGCAATTAATTACAGTCAACAATTCAACAGTCAACATTTAGCTAAGGAAGGGGGAACACAGAGTGTTCAATGCTAGATAATGTGACGCCCACTACCAGGCAAAAATGAAGTAACGAAGAGATCTGTTCTAAAGGCAGCCAACAGGGCACACAGTAGAAGGTAGAAGGCAATTTTTCTATTCATCAGTGATTTCTCCTTCCAAAATAGATGAAGGTATTGAGCTATTGGTGTGGGAAACGGAGAACACAAAAACAACTTGCAAGTTTTGAAGACTTCTGATGAATCCTTCTTGGTGTTGCCAATTTGGCGACTTTGTTGCTAGACTTAAAGACTTTTCAGACCCTGTTAGCGATTTTTTTTTCTAAAAAGCGACTAGCAACAAATTTTGCGACTTATTCAGACCATCATGGAAAAAGCAAAAAAATGTATTCAAATGTATTATTGTATATTGTTATTCCTCATAAAGCATCATGCTGCTGAGAATAATCACAGTTTACAGCTCTTCTGCCAACAGCAATGGGCGGGGTCTCTCCCTGGCCAGCTGCACCAGCTGAGCTGTGCATGCCACCAGACACTGTGACCAACTAACAATCACTAATCACCATTTCTTTAAGTAATTGTAAATAAATACTTATTCATAAATAGTTGTGCTTAAATAAATAAACAAATAGATAAATCAATACATAGTTTTAGAAAATAAATAGTTGACTCTATAATATATACACAGTGTAGAATAATATTTTCTCTGATATGTAAATACTTGGTTTGAGCTTCTCTCTCACGCTTTCTCTCTGGATCCTGTCCTATAACTTGTAAATATGTAAATAGTTTGTTTGATCTTGTAAACATTTAAATAGGTTGTTTGATCTTCTCCCTCGATTTGTAGATTTTTTTTAAAAATTTTTTACTTCAAATATACAGTATGATGTTCCTGCAGTGACTTTGTTGTTATTTGGCTTAAAGATGTCTCTATCTACCGTTTAAATGGCTTAAGGTGATCTGACACAACCACTAAGCTTTAAGCAAATGAATGCACAATTTCTTTACCAATATGCACTGACCGCATGACTTCATCTTGCGACTTTTAGAGACTTTTGGAGCTATTGCAAGCTACTTTCATTGGAAAAGAGTTGGCAACACTGATCCTCCTTTAAGTTCAGTGGTAGGCCCGGCCAAGGCTGCTGTTCTAGCTGTGCTGTTGTTGTTCTGTCCTGTTGCACAAACAAATACAAAGTATGCATAGGGGGATGTTAGTGTCCGCTTGTTCACTTTCAACAGTAATGCATTAAAAAAAAGTTTTAAGTGCTCCTCAAAACTGCCATCAAAACTTCTTCCATCTTCTCACCAAAATGTACAGTCTTCCTCTTATTGTAGAGCCTTAGCAGCTGAGGCGTATATTTGTCAAGTGCAGCAAAGAAGGAAATTTGTCGATTTTTGGTGGTGATTCTGTGGAATTCGCTGTAGCGCTGCGTGGAAAACAAAAGCAATGTGAGATTGTAAAGCTGGATTTTTCAAACATTTTCAGACAAATTGACATACTATATTAAACTACTAAATTCTAACTTCTTTATGGAGATCAAGCTCTTCTACAATGATGACTTTAAGTTTTTACTCACTTCACAAAAGAATACAGGCCATCTGTATTTTAGTTCAGCAATGGCAGGAGCTGAATTCACAATTTCTTCATGCCTGAGTGAAAAGGTGCACTGCATATGTTGATGGATGAGAATCATGTATGTTTCACTGCTCAGTTTGGTCCTTCACAGTTATGACCCATCCTGAAGTGCAGGCTTTTCTGCCAACCCTCATACTCTGTATTGGAACCGTTTTCTTTCAGACAGGGGTGTTTGCTCACCAGAGCCTCTGCAGCCTTGCCAATCTGTTTGGTACTAAAATATGCATTATGCTATCCTATGTTATGTTAACTAAATTTCATAGGGCATTGTCACCTGGCCAATGACTTTCGCCTTCAGTTTCAAGACCCACGTCTTGAAACTGAGCAGGGGCTGGAATAAAGGATGTGGCTGTGAATGCAGGAAAGCATAGCAGGACCAATCCAGAGGCTGCAGCATCCAGGGCCGACATCAAAAGACCCAGAAGAGGGAAGTCAACTTCCTTCCCAATTATCCCCATGGAGAAACTATAAGCACACACTGGATACCCAGAGGCTTCAGATGGTGGAGCAGTTCAAGAGGACATCAGAAGAAACATACATGATTCTCATCACATTGCAGTGCACCTTTTCACTCAGGTATGAAGAAATTGTGAATTCAGCTCCTGCCATTGCCGAACTAAAATACAGATAGCCTGTATTCCTTTGTGAAGTGAGTAAAAACTTAAAAAGGGCCCTTCAAAAGTTCACAGGAGACAAAGTCAAAGTCAAAGTCATCATTGTGGAAGTGCTTGATCAGCTTATTATTCACTCTCTGGACGAGACATAATCAAGGATTACCCATCGTTTTAGAACATCAGTCGCTTCCACTTACACTGTGTTAGGGAAACCTGGAACATAAAAAAAACAAAGAGCATAAAAAATAAAGAGATATTCCAGGTGCTGGCTCTCTTTTTCACTGGCTGCCAACACCACCCACACATATCAGTACTGTATATAAACTGCTCCCTTATTATTAGACCTCTACCTTACAACACATTCTTGTTTCTTCTTACTGGTGTGCAGTAACAGTTAAACGCATATGTAGTGCAGTTTTAACTTCCTAAAATGCACACAAAGCACCTTTAACACCTGGGTCATAGTAGACAATGTGTGCCCAGGCAGGTGATCACTAGTGTGCATAGAAAGGTTAAGACTGATATTTAGCCTCCCTCGGGTCACCGGGATAAAAGACTGAGGATGGCAGATTGGAGCGTTGCTGCTCTTTTACTCAGACACTGGAATGAAATGTTAAGTTGTGAGAATTAGCTTAATTGAAACTTTGTAGGCAAATTGGGGCATTTGGTCAGTTAGCTGACACACAGATTTCACCGTATAGCTCCTGCTTTTATGATCTGTTGTTCTATGATCCGCTCATACGACCGCAAATGATCAACATACCAACACATATAAGTCTCATAATCTTTCAGTAGAATTAATGTGTCATTTCCAATAAGTAATGTGTTTCCGATCTGTTTAAACTCAGGCAAGGCAGCATGTGCTCCAGTGTGAACAAACATGCTAACCACAAAAGCTGTGCCTTGAATGGTTACCTGTTTTGTGCCATATTGTATAAGCTGCTGCGGTCTGTGATGCTTGATATTAACTCGTGTATCAGTAGGCGATGACTCAACAAACACAGACCCCACTTTTGAAGTTTGTATTGGTGGCTTAAAAAATCTTGGTGATGAATAATAGAATGCCATCATGTTTTGGTGTCTCTCTGCCAAAATTTTCAACACATGTTTGTAGTTATGAGTGTCACAAACAATTTTCTTGAAAACTTTGCGCTCCCCCTCAAATCTCATTTTCCAAAGATGCACCAGAGGACCAAAGCACTTAATGAGATGAGGATAATGTTCAATGTAATGATGCTTTGGTCATAATCGTAAGCTGAGGAAGACTTCCTGAAGCAAACTGCCTGTGATCTGAAATTTTACAGGCTATGTACTGAATGGTATCATCTGTGAAAATATGAGACACAGCAAGCGTAGCTATATATTTTAAGTTCATTAGCACCTCCAAAAATGTGTCCCCTTCTGGGACTCTGGAGCCAGAAAGAACATGTAGCAGTCCAAGCAGAGTGTGGTTCTAATGCCAATTCCCACCAATTGTTCCTCGACTGGCAACATTTTGAGGAATTGGGTGAGGGTGGTCAACCTTATCAAAATGTTGCATGGGAAAAGACAGTATTGCCTTATTCAGCTCTTCCAAAGTGAAATATTTCTTTGCAATCAAATCTTTCAAACAAGGCGCCAACTGCACAGGAACCACACTTTCAAACAGGTCATGCAGGATGTCAAATGGAGATCCTGTCAAAGGACTGAAATAAGAGAGATGGTCAGAGAGAACACAACTGTTCTTTCTCCATCATCCTCTTCACTGTCATTGGTCTGTATTTCTGGAAAACAAGGTTATCATGCTAATCTTTGGTTCCCATGCCAAAATTACCAGTGACTGCATCTGATTTTTTCACTTGGGCACTTCTGGATAGTGAGGAAAAATCTGCAGAAATGTGTAGACCTGAAACTGTTGTGGTTAATTAGTAACCCCACATGAAAAGTATCTATTTCATGTAATACTAATTAGAAACCCCACATGCAAATAACCTACTACATGTTCATGTGGGGGTTACTAATTAACCACAACAAAAACAACTAGCCCATGGGCAGCAAGGTTATCAGCCGCAACAGAGTAGACTTCTATTCATAATAAGATTTTTCTACTCTTAGCTGTTGACAGTGGTCCTTCAGATGTAACATATTCATGCAAAACATTACTCTCTGAAACTGTCTGGCCAATCTCACTTACAAGTGTGTCAGTAAAATGGCAGTTATGTTTTTTTCCCCCAGTGTCTTGATTAAAGATTCTCTGACAACAGGTTCTGACTGTGAAAGTAACTGACCAACATGCTCAATGATTTTCTGTGTTGCCCTCTGTGATACATGGACAAAAAGTCTGAAGAAAGACTAGAAAGCAGCTAGTTGTACTGTAACTGCTCTGCTATTCCCTCAGTACTACTGCCTGCTACTGTGGTGGCGGCGGTTTCATTTTCATCTGAAAGCTCTAGATCATCTTGGATGTCACTATCGTGGGAATCATTTGAGACATTTTGCACTACAACTGCTGCTTTGTAGTCTGATGCATTTTGATGTTCTCTGCATTTGTGTGCATTACATATACAGTGAACATTTGTTTTAAACTTACAAGCCCTATATGGAGATGGCACCATTTATTTCCCTCTTAAACACCCCCTTACTGAGAAGACCATACAATACATGTCCATCTCAACAAATGGCTGCTTAAAACCCCACAGAGCAATTGAATGCCTACTTAATAGTCAAATCATGACTGTTCACACCTCTTTTATTAGAAGATATTCTTGACAAATGTACCCTCAGTGAATTAAAGTACTAAATGTACATGATATTGTCATGAGCTCAAGCTTCTTCAAGCAAGGCCAGGAGATTTGATTTCACAATCAAGTGCAACGTCTATTCATCAGAGTGCTCAGGTTTTTGTACCACCACACTGTAATCGCGGCAGGCACGTCACTAACGCCACACACACTCTCACTCCTGGTGCAACAATCATCACGTAAACACAACACATAAAAGTAATAACAATCAGGCTCACTAACACTAACAGCATAACAATTAACATTACTGTAACTAAGAACACATAAAACAATCCCTTTCCCCGACAACCCCAAAACACACAATAACAAAGCATGCTGGGAAATCTCCGCCCCACCTCTATTCCCCAACAAACTACATTGCCCCCACCTGGCTGGTTAGCTGTCCCCAGCAAGTGTCCACCATAAAGTGTTGGGGGAGTTGACGCTTTTCCGCTGCTTCCTGTGGCAAGGCACAGACTGGAGGCTGCCCCTCTGCCCCTGACTCATCCTCAGACTGAGCCAGGGGTCGGTAGGGGGCAAGCCGACCGCGATGAAGAACCACCGCCCGGTTCCTTTTGATCAGCCGCACCCTGTACACCACATCAGACAGTCTCTCAAGGTTCGTACAGGGTACCACCCAGTGGCTCATCAGCTTCGGGGAGAGGCCTTTCCTCCTCTCCGGGCTGTAGACCCACACCTGCGCCCCGGAGGCAAAATCCTCCCCTTTGGCGCGCTGGTCGTAAGCCCCATCCCTGCTTTCTGTCTGCAGCTGTTCAAGGCGAGCATGTGAATCAAACTATCGTTGTATGATAAAACATATTCCAATATCTTTAATTTCAGAGATTGGCATCCATCGCTGTCATAACGTTACGACAGCGATGTTAATGTATAAAGCAAAGCTAATGTATAAAGCGTGTAATGTATGAATGGAGAATATACTGTACATTAAAATGCACTAACAAAATGCTTACAGGTTTGATTATTTACAGATAGCATCACAGCAAAAACCAACAATCAAGGTGTTTTATGGGTTGTCCTCTTTAGCCTCCATGACCGGTAGAGTGCTAGTTTACCAAATCGGAACCAGGTCGCCAATAGGCGAGTCAAAACATCAGCCCATGTTAACCGTTAAGTTCTCAACATTTATTTTACATGTTTTGTTTCGTATTTTACATAGAGCAAAATGTATTTCATAATAGCTAAAGGTATCTTGTCCAAAGTGTATAATGTATTCATTTCAGTTTGATTCTGCGTTATTTGTATTCTTGTATTGTAACCTTTTCTGAATAAAAAGATGAAAATGTATGAAATTAAACCAAATGCCCTTGCACCATATTGGATTACAGCACCTTATCAAATCTACGGGAGGACTACCTCCTACCTCCTGTTTCTATAGTGATGGCATTGTGCCATCATTATAGAAAAACACTGAAATCCTCAGATGAAAAACCATAGAAGTTAGTGTGAAGTATTCATGTCATTTAGAATTTGACCTTTGTACTTCAGGTGGCATGTTTGTAATTCAAGACAGTGGACGACTGAGGGTTGTGTAGTTTTAGCTGTAACAGTTTCCCTGTGCACATGCAGTACACTCTACAAGTTATGAAAACAATTCTAACTGGACTGTGCCCTTCATGTGAATGCTTAAGTAGTTTCATGGGTTTAGGCAAACAACTTGTGTGATTCTTTTATTACTTACAAGTATATTTGTTAAAAAAAAAAAAAAAAAAAATCAGCTTTTAGGTGTGACAGATATGCCTTAAATCGTCAGTTTACATGGTGGACACATGGTTCGTTGGCGGGATGATAGCTCACCCACCTGTTCCCTGTTTGTATTGTTGTTATCATCCAGAGCAGCAAGCATGGAAGCATGGATCATCGCATCATATCCAAAATTTGTTCTCTTTGGAAGGTTTTTGAGGCACACAGAGTGGTACACCTGAAACTAATTTGTATTTGAAATCAAAAAAATAAAATGCGAGTCACATCCTGCCATTAAAAAAATACTGCCATAAAAGATCAAACCTTTTATAGGACTTCTATCTTTTAACATAGCTCTCGTGTTGGATGCACATCGTCAGATGATCCAGGTCTTTCAAAAGCCACTTGTCTGTAATAGTCTTCACGAGTGCTTGATGGGCTTCTAATCCTGGTCTTAACCAAAGCTTACGTCTCTGGCTCTCCTCATAAAGGGGCTCACGAGCACGTTGGTGATCGTGCCTGTTCTATGGCCAGTTGAGTCGGTTGGTACATGGTGCATTACTGATACCCACTTCTCTTTCAACACCTCGGCGTCACCCTCACAGGTTTGGGCACTCCACCAAAAATGATGGATGGAATCCACTCTCCCAGGCCTTCACATTCCCTCCTCTTAGTTGCAGTGGCCAGTTTTTTTGAAAATTCTTTTGCTACATGCCAGGGATCAAATTCATGCTGATTTAATGGATTGCAGAATCTCATTTCTTTAAAGTACCTGTAACATAAAAATAAAATTGTGTTCTGAGTTTTTCACACCACAGCATATTGTTAAAATGCACAAGTATATAAAAATAGGTTTCAAAATTGTGAAAAAAAAGGCAGTTCCCTCTGTTCTGAGAAGCTGTGCGCGTGTTTGCTGAAGATGCTGAAACAACAGCTAATCACATTTATCGTGTAATAATCTATAAACGTTTACATATGAGTAAATTCCATGTTTAAATATTCTGCTGAACCCAGTCCTGTGTGTCTAATTGCTCACCTCAAAGCACCCCGGTCTGACTGCTGGACTCTCCGCTCTCTGGTGCCCCCTGATGGCTCCTCCACACGCTGGGTAGGGGTGCCACGGCCTGCTAGCATGCAGCTAATGCTAACATAACCAAACACTGCGCAGTAAAAATCAACGTTATGGTACTTTTTTGTTCCAGGCACATAGGCGCCAATTTATTTAACTGTCGGTGGGTGCTGGGGGGGTCTTGGCATGAGTTTACGGTCTACTACTCCAGGTGTTTTTTCCCAAAACAGCATTATACCCCAAACTCCAGGCTATTAACTTAACTTATGTCACCACTGATGCGTAGTTTCTGATGGTCCAATATAGTGTTTATATAGTGCTAGGGGAGGGGCCATGCCAAAAAAATCCAGACCACCAAAATGGGGATAAACAGTGTAACGATCTAACACCAAAATTCAGTACAACATTGTTCAGTCTTAACATGTTTTTAGCAATTACTTTCTAACTTTCTTCTATAATGTGTTTAGAAACAAATCACTGAATTCACTTTACAGGGACTTTAACATTTTGTGGGTGTCTGTTAGTGGAGATGGCAGACTTTCACTCCACTTTCTTCTATGGTTTTAAGAGCTTCCTTAAAACCTTTGATATCCATGGTATTAGAGCTTGAATCTTGGGTGCAGCTTATTACCTTGAAGACCAAAACCTTTTGACTCTGTACATCTAAAAAAGTCTACGTGCGGTATTTGGCTGAGTGGCCTTCACCCCGGCCATCTTCACAGAGCACACATTGCTTCTCATGATTTCACGGTAGTTAACACGGCACTCTGCTCTTTGGTCCATCTTTTTTCAATAACAGGAAAAAACGTTTTCCTCAGTCTTGTGTATGTGTCTACACTTATTGACTTGAGGTTAATGTTACAACAGAACCGTTCGAATCTAGCAAAATCGATGCCACTCAAGAAATATGATGCGGTCGAAACAGGTTTCCTGCCCCTTTGGTACCACTCAGAGTAGGCTGGGACCGCCTTCTGTAACTACAGTCGTTAGCACATTGAGCTCTAGTGTCAACGATGATTCTTCATTTTGCAGCTCTTCCCTGACAATCAAGGAGCCACACTTTAAACAATGCTGAAGCAATTGTTTAAACTGTTCCGGGAAAACTAGAAAAAACCCTATCTTCATTATGTGTGTCAGTTGAAGCTTTTGATCCCTGGGTGCTTTGAGAGGGCTCAGATAAACTTACATTGTATTCCTGATCAGATTGTCTGTGCAGTGCCTGACTCTCCTCACTAACTTCATCGTCTGAGAGGAACAAATCCCGGGACTGACCGTCCTCCTCTACTTGTTTCTCAAACTCGATTTCATGTTTACCTGCGTAAACATGGTCTGAATATACAGGATAGTGCTGGCCGCCGTACCGCTGCATTTGACATGTCTAACGTTATATCTGTCTGAGTTGCTGCATCCGTCTTACTCGGAGAACACTGAGAACACTTATGGACTGCTGAACTGACTGAACTGGATTGTCAGCTTCCTCCATCATCAGGGTCCTGTCTGATGGTTTGCCTTCAGAGGCTGCAACTGCAGGAGCAGGTAGCAGGAGAGCACCCAGCATCTGCTGTCTTTGACTTGTTATCAGAGGGCGTTTGGACTCATTGTGGGAGAAAATTGTAGGCATGGCATTTGGTTTTAGTTTTCACTTATCAACAGCAGCACCTGTGAGCTATTTTAGCAGCTTTGCTCGACTAAATGCATCAAATGCATGAAGAGAGAAGTGGCGAGAAGGCAGCCATGGATCTTTAGGAGGTTGTATTTGCCTACTCCTTTCTCCTTTTGTTATCGCTAGGAAAGCTGTGAAGACTTACATCACTTCTCTTGTTGCCTTTCGACTGGAAACTTCAACCAAAAGCACAGTGTGGCATTGTATTGATACGTTCTCTACTGTGGGCCGGTACAAATAGCAACACATAATGGTAGCGCCATTAGCTCACCTCTCGAGCGCAACCATTTGACCCCATTGACCCAGAGTGCATTGCGCACATGGGTCACACCGTGGTCAAAATATGTATTAAATGTTGAGGATTTTTAAAGTGAAGAAAACATTTCATGTGTTTCTAACAATGTGCTTAAGTAGGAGAGGCAATTATAGTGTATTAAAGCCTACAAGTCTAAATAGTCGGAGTTCCTTTTAAACCTTAACACAGATTTGTAGATTGTAGTATTTATTAAACTTTTCCCATTTGCATTTGTATTTTTTGCAATATATATATTTGTGAAATGTGACACATAAATTCTTCCATAACGTGTTTACATTAACTTTGAAATGCACAACATTTCGGCATTCCGTCATTTAGCAGGCACTTTTGTTTAAAGCCAATTGCAAATATATTTTTACATACGTTCAAATATATGTAGAGTGACGCATATTCAAAACAGATTGATGCTACGAGCAGCAGAAAGCAGCAAGTCGTCTTGATCGTAAATTCCACGTGACTTGGAGGCAGCGTAGGAGTAACAGTGGCAGGGAGTCCACTGTGGATTATAGCGTAGATAAAACTATGATCGTGGTTACTGTGAAAAGTCCAAAAGATAAGGAGGAGACCTTGATTTGAGAGGATACTTCTGTCACAGAGGTAATGTTTGGGTTTTGTCGTGTTGATACTTGGAGTAGTGGCGTCGCTCGCCGGCACTGTGGAAAAAAAACGCTTAGGCGCTGCACCCAAGTCTTATAACGGCAGGGAAGACCCCGCTGTTCATTCTGGCATCATGTTGGCTAAAATGTTGGTGACAAACAAACCAAATGTTAACACAAGGTCAGAAAAACCATCAAAGTCATGTCTTTATATCGTACGTTAAGTTGATAAAGTAATTATCGCGACGCGCCTTGGCGGGTTTCCTAAATTTGGAGGGACTTTTAAACTTTTAACTGAGACACGGCAAACAACACAACGGTCATCGGCTATTGCTCGTAGGTTCCTGAAGCATGGGCGCAAAAGTTGAGGTCCTGGCGTCAGTACTTTCGAGAAAGCGCCGTTTCATCTGTCCACACGAAAACAAGGAGTTTGGTGAAATGTCCACCCTGGAAGGCGTTTACCAAAAGCTTTGTTTTCAATTCCTAAAACACCGTTTTCATGTGGACGGGGGGCCAAAACGCAGAGAAAATATGTTTTTAAAAATCTCTGTATACGTGTAAACAAGGCCTAAGAGCTACCGCTAAGAAACATAGTCTGCAACAGTGCAGCTAACGTTGCCACCATGTAGAGAACATTCACCCTACAAAAAAACGACACAACGTATAACATATTTACTATTATTAGTGTGAAACCGGACACATCTGCAGTCATCTCTTCATGAATTCACTGCTGTTTCTATATGGCGTCACAAGATGGCGCCACTAGCTAATGTTTGCATTACCATTAGCCGTGAAATTAATGAGCCATTTGTGGAGTTGCTAAGAAGTTGAATCCTATAACTATAAATTTGGGTGAACTATAGCCTATCAACAATTAAAATAAGAAGAGGCCTAAGTATTGTACAGAATAATATATATTGTTCCAATTATATCATTTTAAAATGTATTATTATTATTATTATTATTATTATTATTATTATTATTTCTGTAGAAATGTCCTCTCCCTGCATGTGGTTCTGCTGCAGCCTCTCTGCTGATTGTGCCAGGATGGCTGTGAAATGCAGCCCATGTCCTTCTGAGAGAGAGCTGACACGATTTGGGAGCGTGGAAAATGGAAATAGGAAGGAGAGCCGGGGCTCCTTCCCCAAGCGGAGAATGGTGATGGGTGACTTCCCTCTCGCTCGCCCAGTTTGCAACAACCCCATGTCTATTTACTCTCCATCCCCCTTTACATTCACCTATTATACCATTTCTCCACCCTTTTGGACATGGTAATGGTAAATAAAAGAATAAAAGCAGGGCTTCAAACCAGATTTTTTTTTCCGGTTCATTTGGAGCAGAGTCTGTGTTTTACTGTTTCCGGTTTTGCGTTTTTTTTGCGTTTGGGAATAAACCGGTTAGAACCAATTGAAATACTGGTTAATAACTTTCCATGTTGGGTTGTGTGATATGACAATATGTATCTTTCCGATGGTTTAAAGATATTTTACTCTGGGCAAAAACACATTGCATCACTAACTAGGAGCGCTGTAGTCCAATCTGTCCTCTGGCCGAAATCCACCACGGCTTCCCAGACATTTGGTTGGTTTGTGATCTTTGTCAGTCACAGAACTGGGCGTGACCCAGCACCCGCGGCATGCTCGCGTGACAACAAAAAAAAGCACGGGGAAGCGCATGACCCAGGAAGCGAAAGTTGTTTAACTTTTATACATTTAGGCTTTTTCTGTATTTACAAATGAAAACACGGGTTGTGTACGCCAGGTCATTTATCGTCAAAGAACAACAACAAAAATGTTTTTGGTTACTCAATAGCCTCCAACAATAGCAATAGCCTACACTACAGATAGAAAGAAACAGTCTTTATTTGTCACGCAACACACCACACTACAACACATGGTTGCACACACACACACACACATGCACACGCTTTGGATGGTGGCCGGTAAAATGGTTCCTCTGCATTTAACCCATCCTGGCTTGTCCTTCCTCCGGGGCCACAGCCAGGAGCAGTGGGCAGCATTCGTGGACGCGCCCGGGGACCAGGTGATAAGTGTCCATCGCTGGTCAGACGCTGAGCACGGGGAGAACATGCAAACTCCACACAGAAAGGCTCCTATTTGGGAGATAACCCGCCAGAACCACGGTGCCAACAGCGCCCCAGGCGGGAATCGAGCAGTGCAGTGCACTGCGCCACCGTGCCACTATAGATAACAGATAACAGATATAATAGAAATAAGCTACAGTATGTAGCTACAACCTTTATGAAAATTTAGCCTATATAGTCAAAACACACTTACCATTGTAGTGTTGTAAAAAGAACATACAGTCAGTTAGTAAAAGGAACGGACTGTGTATGACGTTTATATGACCTAATCATTGTCAAAACAGAAGACCATGAACACTGTCAGTAAATTTGGAACGTATCGTCAGCAGCATGATTGCATACAACAATCTAAACTGTTTTTTCAAACGAATGAGAAGAATATCCTCTTGGATATCGTCGTTCAGTGATGACCTCAGTGGAGAATTTTATTTCAAACAATTTCAAATTAATTTCAAACATGAAATCGCGCGCTCCACATTGGCTTGCGTGACGGGATTGTAATGACACTAAAAGCTAAATCCGTATTGGTTACAGCCATAGCACATACCTGTCGACATTTGGGTTTGAAAATAAGGGAAATTTTCCATCCCAGTGGCAAACCGTTCGGGGGCGGGGGACACTATTGGCAAAGTGTCCCTGTTAGGCACAGTTATGCACAGTGTTGTCTTTGGTTTCATTCAATTCAATTACAATAAACACATCTACAATAAAAAAAAAACACTGTTATTATTGGTATTGTTCGGGGGATGGGGAGCGGGGGGCTGAGCAGCACCGCCAACCTTTTTTATTTCCTTTTTTTTTTTTTTTAGAAAGGTTAAAAACACGGGATATATATGGGAAAATTAACAACTGGGAGGGAGGGGAAAGCATGCGGCGGAGTCCTGGGGAAAACGGAAGGGTTGACAGCTATGACAGTGGCCCAATAATTGAGGGGAGAGACGTTTTCACTGCACTTTAGATGCGCTTCTCTCAAATATGCATCAAAGAGAGACGCAGTGAGCACCCTACCCTTTCCTACAGCGGGGGTCTCTCTTTCTTTATCTACAGTATAGCTGCTCTATTTCAACCTCATCTTCAGATGAGGGGGAAGGCCCGCTCCCTGCTGCGGGATGTGCACTTGCTGGACAGGTTTTGAATGGTCCCCCCAAGTACGGGAAAGGTGTATTTTATCCATTTCAGTTTGACGTTTGTCAGAAATAATCTGTACCTTGGTTCAACAAATGAAGCAGCCACAAATGCATCGTTTTCAAACAATTTATACTGACGTCCTTTGATGCACCGGACCAATCGTTCGGCAAAGGTGCTGTCAATTTTGTGGGTATCTAACACACACTTCAGCCAAACGCCATAAAATTCACCTGCAGTGAGCTGATCTGACCGGATGCATTGAGGGGCGATTTCCGATTCACTCAAGTGCAACTGCTTAATTTTTGGTGACATGTCATCGTAAAATATTCTGAGCTGGCAAAGCCGTTCAGGCATGTAATGTGTAGCGTGCCGGCGCATTGCGCAATCTGCTATACCCCTCTTGTCTCCCATTCTTTTAAGAAGTGACACTTGCCGTCCGTAATTTTTTTGCAACGCGCCTTGCATTTGAGATTATGTTTGACAACTGTTTATCTTTCAATGCATTGTCCACAGCTAATTGTAAAGTCTGTGCAGAATAACGCACAGTTTGCAACAAATGTCCCTGAATAACTGAGTCAATTTCAACAATTGCTTCCTGGTTTTCGTCACACACTCCAGTGTCTGCCTCGCTCATCTCCGTGGGGGACTCCGTTGCATCGCCATCCCTCGTCCCATCTGCTTGCATGTTAGATTATACACTCACGGCTTTTTGCATGTTGGCGCCGTTATCCGCTGTCATCGAGTATACGTGTTTTAAGATGAAATTACATAAAGAGATTGTAAATAGATTAAATGTGGGCGGTTGTATGCCTTTCGGTAAGTTCCCTCACAGCCAATGTAATCAACACAATGCCCTCTCCATTGGCATATTGCATATTGAAGGCGAGGACAGGGAGGTCTCTGCGTGTTGCGCTGTCAGTTTTCAACATAAGAAGTGTTTAACTTAGTTCGTCCATGAGCTTTTGTCTTTTGTTCTGGGAAACATTTGGCACCTTCTCACGTATGGTGGCCAAATTGATTGTAAAACAATTTCCAGTGGCTTGTTGTAATAGGTCAATTATCTGTCTGAAGCCAGAGTCCTTCATTAATGAAAACGGTCTGCCATTAACGGTCACAAGCTCCAAGCAAGCATCTACTAACCTGTCAGGTGTGATGGGCACTTGGACGACTTTTGGCTTTTTGACAACAACTGCATCCAAAGTCGTTAGCGCTGTATCTGCTAGTCTCTTTGGGGTGATGAGTTGCTGTGTCAGTGATGATGTCCGTGTGCTCTCGTTGAATGTGCCTCTAAAGATTGCCTCAGTGTTTTTAGCACCCCAACCCTCAATTTTGCATATGGAATTATTGGTTGCAGGATTAAATAAAAAATGCTGCAGGACGACATTCACACACAAATGTTTAAATGGCAAAAAATGTTTAACTATGTAATTTTAACGCCTTAAAATAAATATGACTAAATATTAATAAATACAATTACTATAAATATTTATAAAAACAATTTAAATAATATAAATATAGTTTAATATAATAAGCATCAACATATAATGATAATAACAATAATAATAACAATAATAATAATAATAATAATAAAAATAATAATAATCATTATTATAATAATTATAATAATTATAATAATAATAAATAAAAAGTTAAACGTAATTACGGACAATAACAGACAATACATAATAAAATAATGAAATAAATAAATAAAATGTAACAATTATTTAAAATAAATAAATGAATACATCATGTTAAATGATATGATGTAGGGTTATTTCATATAATTTTAAATTTAAAGATTAAACAGTATGTACTGTACATTTTTCAAGTAATTTGTGGGAAAAGAAGTTGAAGGTTAATTAAGATGACTTCGAAAATTATCAGTCAAAAAATAACACATTTCTCTGAGCTCTTTCAATAAGTGTCGACAGTAATGGCCAATGAAGTGTGTACAATGAATGTCCAAACCAATGCTTTACTTTTTGGTTGTCCATTTCCATACAATTAGAATGGTACCGAAATGCAAAAGGTGTATTTATATATATATATATATATATATATATATATATATATATATATATATACTGATTAAGATGACTTCGAATATATATATATATATATATATATAAGAATTTATATATATATATATATATATAAATTCTTATATTAACTTTAACTTCACACGAGAGGCAGGGATTCAGATGATGAGAAACAACTGTCATGGCGGTAGAAAACTTGACATAATCCGTGGCAGGTTTTTGACAGACGACAATATTTTTATCTCCGTTAGTCACGCTAGCGCTTGCCGCCAAAGCTAACTATGCTATGTGACAGGTAAAAAGCAGCACGGAAGCACTTTGCAAGAGATACAGTTTAGCTAAGGATTTTTTTTTTTTCCGCTTGAGGCTTTTTAAAGTAAATGGAGGCTTTTTTCAACACTTACATTTCAGAGGAAGCACTGATTCCAGATTCACATGTTATGTCAAATGACTCGGATGACAGCACTGCTGCAGGTTTTGACAGCACAGAGAACAGTTTTAGGGGGCGAGAACTTGTTCCAATGTCACCATGATGATTTGTTGTGTCTGTATTGAATTTGGAGACCTTCCTGCGGTAATAATGTGGGCCTGAAGCGATTTGAATGTCTGAGAGGGTCTTTTTAACCCGCTGTTTGTACGGTATTGTACTAACATTGTGATCACTTTGACGGTAATAACACAGTCATAACTTAGTGATAGCTAGGGCCCTACCAAATTTGCGGCCGTGAAAATCACGTCACGGACCGTGAAACCTGCCTTTTCCCATGTAATTGACAATTTGCCTTGAAATGAATGAAACATTTGCTGTGAAATGCAGGATTTAAGTGTAGTTAGCTGAGGAGCTGTGTACGTAGCTTAGCGTAAGCTTAAGCATAGCTTAAACCGTGAAATGTCGTATTTTTCTTTTGAAATCCGTGTAACCTATTATTTGTGAGAATCTGTCTGTGAAATTGAGCAAAATTTATTGTGAATTTGGTAGAGCCTTAGTAATAGCCTATTCATCCATAGTTATCCATGCCTGTATTATTTTATACACACATATATGTAGATACAGTACTGAATATCCCATCTATATATTTATATTCATACCCACAGCCAGTACAAGCAACTATGATCTTGTGCAAAGACCAGATTTTTCACATTTGGTATATTTTCTGGACCGCTAAGCTTCTTTTGTTAATGCTAATTGTCTGCACCCATCCAATATGTCAACCCTTACCAAGAGAAATTCATTGCATCCAAAATTGTACTTGTCCAAATAAAAAGGCTGTTATTCTGATCCGTGCATGACGTTCAGCCAGGTCGCCCCCCGCAACGACACAATCCAATCAGACCGTTGGTTCAGTTGTCTGTTACCATTAAAGATCTCCCCCCGGAGCCCTCCCTCCTCACCTGTTGCCAGGGCCTTGTTCTCCGGGGGGTTCATGTCAAGTGCTGACAGTTTGCTCGAACATATGGCGGCGTTCATCTGGTGGGAAGCCGCGAGAGGGGTGTCCCCGGGACGCCGGGTCGTCCCCCTTCGATTCGAGGAAATTGTTTTCTGACCTAAATTCGTCATGCACTTGAGGGAAATGCTGTGCCGGTTGAAGACGTACGTAGAAGGAGTTCAAAATGTTTAAGGAGCACATTTTCATTAACTATTAACAGGTTCTTCCTTGGTTCTCATTTGCAAAGGTAAAACAAGGACGATACAATATTTCAGATGTTTTCAACGCCGATGTTTCTCGCCGTTTGTTTTGCTTACTGGGCAAATATCTGCACTGAAGGTGGACAAGTTGTTTTGAAATTCAGCTTCTGATAAAAGGCCTTCGCAAGCTCCACATTTCAAAAAAAACTTTGAGGAAAAATGGAAGAAGCCTTAAGCAGGGGTCACAGAAAGAGGGATCCTCCTGCCAGGACGAGTCGGCAACATTACCACCATTAACCGTCTCTGTGGCTCTGTGGAAGACTTCATTCTGATTGGTCAATGGCATCAATCAGCCGTCATTCATTTCTGGATATTTCTGGATAAGGTCCGCTGTCTTTTGATAATGATCGTTGTCACGGGGCAGCCATTTCTCTGCCCGGATGGATTCACACCCATTGTTTCCCCCATGGCGCACACATGGGTTTCCGTGGCCTATTCAATAGATGATTCGATTGATCTTACAGAATTTCTTAATAATGTACTGAGAAATCGAACTGTTTGGGATTGAACCAGTCATCAGACGGACAGAGTGTCTCTTGCATTTGATTCTGAGTGTGCCTTATACTGTAGCTGTCTGGACCTTGAGGGAGCTACTGCTAATTGGTATGGCAGTTAGCGGTGGGGTCGTTTGCAGGGCTAGGTCCCTGGGTCAACTGGGAGCCCAGTGCTATATGGGCATTTTACTCCCAGTGGGACACTGGTGGCCATTATACTCCTCTGGACACGATGGAAGTATTGATCTGGTCAGGATAAACCAAACCTTCCCCCCTAAACTAAATGGGGAATTTCTACACAGGCCCTGACACAAAATCTGTACATTACCTATTGGTCCATTTCTGTACGTTATCCTTCTGTCCATTTCTGTACATTACCCTTACCCTTTGCCCATTTCTGTACATTACCCATATGTCAATTTCTGTACATTACCCATACCCTTTTGCCTAAGTCCGTACATTAACCATATGTCAGTTTCTGTAAATAACCCATATGTCCGTTTCCATACATCCCGTATGTCCTTTTCCGTGTGTTACCCTGACGTCCATTTAAGGAAGTTACCCTGATGTCCATCTTCATGTACATGCCTTTACATTACCCTGACTTCTTCCTCCCTTCATTTAGATCTTTATTCTAAGCGAGTGGGGAAAGTACCTTAATGGGAAGAAAGGGTAATCCTTCGTCTTCCTGACTGCCAGCGCAGATGCATTCTTGTTTATAAGAAGAGACAAAGAAAGTAAAAAAACAACTTGGGAATGTGATTTGTTTGTTTAAAGGTTAAATAAGGAAAACAACTAATGAGGAAATAGATATTTTGCGTGTCCCCCTTAAGCACAAAACTAATCATGCATCTTCTTAATGCTAATTTAAAGTCTTTGGGTGTTCTCAATTATTTCTCAACATTTATTAGTCTTTCTAAAATAACTATTATTTCTGTCATGACCAAGACCTTCAATCTAAAGGCGTTTTTCTGATATTCCCGCAGCTCCTCCACAGGAAGGAGGCCCCAGAGAGTTAAACAGATCAATGAGGATAAACGCCAGCGAGACGGTCACCCAACCCGATAAACCACTGGACACAGAGCAACATCCCTGTCACACAAAAAAGAGAGGCTGTATCGCCATTTCTTCAAGAAATCAATTGGATTCCCCCTGTTTTTGGTTGTTAAATCACAAGAGGTGCTGTGAGTGTAGATGCTTATTTGTAACCCAGGAAATGTCAAGGCGGAAGGCTTGTTATCAATACATGGAAGAAGTAGAGGATACAAGAGGACATACTCTTGATTATAATTGTTTGAAGGACTGTAGCTTTGTAAACAAAGGCTGAGGAGGTTTTAATCAATGTCATATATCCTATTTATAGGATTTACAGTATCCTTGAAGAACAAACATACTTTGTTGGTGCATTCATAAGCTCTGTAATATATTATTAGCACGCAGACCAAAAAAAGAATAAACGCAGAATAAATAACAATACGTTCTATTTATCCTCCTATTGACCTCCCAAAGGATAAAGGACTGACCACATACTCAAAAATGATATTCAATGCCTTTTACAAATTTGTGAAGATGAGCGTATTTGAATTTTCTTCCTTGAATGTCAAAAGATTAATTGCTTTTAATTTGAAATGTTTATCTTTGATTGTCAAATGAAATGGTTTTTGTTTTTTTTGAATAATAAAAATAAGTTCATACCAAACATAAGTAATTTTATATTAATTTAGGTAAGATGAATGAATTATTGAAATAAATCAATAAAACTCTTCCTGATTCGGATCGTTATAATAGGGCAAAATGTGAAATATTCACTTATAAGCTACTGCAGTTACTGCAGTTAATTACTTGAGATGAAGAATGCTTTAATACATATATATATATATATATATATATATATATATATAAGGCTTTAATATATATATATATATATATTAAAGCCTTATAGATATATAAAAAGCTAGACATAACAGTATTGTATTATATTAGTATGTAATGGAAGTTCATACAAATATTTCGCAAGAAAGAAACAACGTTTAATACACTTTGTTTTATTGTTTTTCCATTTTTCATTTTCATTTTCCTCCATCAAAACCCTCCATCAATCCTCCATCATGGTGACCATGATGGCGTCCCAATGAGTTTAGGATGCACACACATCCTCTATTATTTGGAAATGGGGAACCTGTCTATATTGCATTCAACTGATGGTTTTAAATAAAGCCAGATGGGATTGAAAACACGAGACCACGCCCCCTGCCAATCATCGTCATGTATTCAACTTTGAAGGAAATAACAGTGATGGTTCAATAAATTTCCCCGACCTTCTGCGATGTTGTGTGACTTGTTTATGACCCCCAACAGGGCCATTACTGTCGATCCTTATATGGAAATTTGTACGTTTAAAATTATTCTCAGTGGATTTGGTAATATTTTGCTCTTGGTGTTTTTGTTTTTTTGTTGTTTTGTTTTTGTTTTTGTTTGTCACAGCAATGCAGGAAAAAAACTCCAGTTTGTGGTTAAGGATAGAGATCAGTTTAACTTTGTTCGTCTGACAAAACTGTGATATGGACTTACAGAATAAGACTTTAAGAATTAAGAGAGAATAAGAATTTATTCTACAAGAAACACATCCATCAAAGCACCTACTTAGCTTGTCAAATTTCATCAGACCTCACTTTATATTAAAATGCCACTTATAATTTATATGAAAACGATTCAGCCTCTCAGCTGGAAAACCATATTTTTTTCTAGGTTCGGCATTAACTCTCAGTGAAACAATGATCATTTTATCAATAATTAATAGGACGAGGGCTCACTCTCCTTTGGATGTGCCGAGACAATTGAGTGTCATTGACTGTGACAATTTCACACTCCATAACTCTCAATAAATCTTCAACTGATCTGGGGCAAAAGCAGGTTATACGTCTGAGATATGCCTTATGATGCGATCCTGCCTATTATATCCCATCTTGCTGTTGTTTGACATAAAATATTATATATTTTAAAGGTCCAGAAGCAATTATGCAGCAATATTGACGTCTGAGTGCCAAAGCTAACGCTCAAGTGCCTTTAAATGCAGTTCCTCTAATGGCTACTAGGCGCTGGCTCCAAAAATTCAATGGAAAAATACCCCAAATCCTCTCCAGAAAAACAAGCCAAAATCAATGCACAAATGCCATTAGATACAGTTCATCTAACGGTGACAAGACCATGGCTTCAAAAGATCTATGACTGCAATAGAAGGCAATGGAAAATACCCCTCACAAAATTTCTGCAACAATTTAGGGTCTAATCTCAGTTCAGCGCTAATTTTACTTCTTATAATGTGTCTTTCTGGCAAATTTGAAAATTTCATTCCAAAAGGCTTCAAGAGGATTATGTATTTTCTGGGGATTTCTGGTTTAGTTGACCTTTGGATAAATGGTCATGCGGAATCCATTAAAAAAAAAATGTTTTTATTTTACTCATCATAAAGATGCAATATTATCACTTCAATACCTGAAATGCTGGAAGGTGTATTTCCATAGCTCCTAGCTCACCTTCCCCATGATATCATTTAACACAGCGTGTGTAACAACTGATCACACTTCACACCTCCACCCTTGGCTGTGTTTTCGGATTGCATGTTCCAGCAAGAAAGATCAGCTAGAGAAAGTCAATATATTGTTTTCTATATTCCCTATATTTCTATATTCTCTCATTTCTCATTGGTTAACCGCCTCAATTGCGTTGCCGCTGCAGAAAAAATGCTATGAATGCCAGGACTTCTACTCTGTGAGGTAAGTACTGGGGGTAAGTTTCATCTCGGAGGATTTTAATGTATATTTAATACAACACAGACAATTAATTCTATTATATAATTATAGAACCCAGAATCGCGATTGAGGCACCGGCCCTTGCGACCGCCTGCGTGAGCACCTCGTGTCGATTACGCACATTTTAGTGTTTTTAGTATTTTTAGAGCTTATAGAGCTTATTGTGCGTAATCACTGGGTGTCATGACATTTCACTGCATACATGTATGACTCTATGTAGATGTATGTGACAAATAATCTCTTGAATTTGAACTTGAATGTAAAAAAGACAAGGCAAAACAATTAAATAATAAATAATAATACAAAGCTCAAAAAATTAACTTAAATCACTGTTTTCTTTTTACTTATATTATGATCACTTATTCAAGGCGAGATATAAAATTTAAAGCATGTTTTATTTGATCCCCGAGCTTTAATCCATTCGAGGGTTTTTTTTGAACGCTGTGTCTCTCCCTCAGCACACATTTGGAAACGTTCATGTAAATTAAAAAAATAAACCTTGGTAGCACCGAACCTGATGAGAGATGAAGAGAATCCAATCTCTCAGCGGCAGGATGGGATCAAATATATAAGGAAATGAAGACATGAACGGAACATACTCCTTACTTTGTGAATGAAACTCCTATCGTCGCCTCCAACCGCCGTTCTTTTTTTTTTTTTTTTATTTTTATTTCTTATTGTACACGCATTATGACCACCACATCTCTGGTATTACAGCCCCATTATTTATTTATTTATTTATTTTTACAGAAAGCGTCTATCAATTCTGGCCGACAAACCTGCAGTGTAGCAGCTTCCCCAAAGGCTCCGTGTCTAATGGAATGCCCCGGAGACCTGTCTTCAGCGGGTTCTTCCCCACAGCCAATGGCCGCTCGCAAAGAGCTGGAGGTTCACTGGAATGATTAAAAATATATATATATTTGAGCCATTTGGAAATGTATTCTGTTTTCAACCCTCCTTCCCTCCTCCATCCCTCCATCCTCCCCTCCACATGAGTCAGAAAGCGAGCGTATTTATCGTCGGGCCTCCAGTTTAATCAGCTTTGGTGGCGTATAAACGCCATCACACCCTTATCGCCGCAGAGCCGACAGAAAAGACGGGATGTTTGCTTTGCTGCGCGTGCAGTTAAAATGCAACGCACCTTGTTGTGAGCGTGTTGCGTCGGCTAATCGGGGGCTGAGCGTCGCTGCCTATTTGGGTCAGGACAAGAAAGCCACTCTCTCAGGTTTAACAGGAGCGCTTGGTGCAACGTTTTTTACCGAGTCATTTTTACAGGTAGATAATGCTAGAGGCCGTTCTAATTTGTAAATCTGTAGGGTCAGTATGAAGGCGGTTTTTGGACTGATAGATAAAAACATACAAAATAGGGAAATAACTACAAAATAACTGAACGTGCATTATAAACCTAAATATTAACAACAAACAATAAAAATGTGGCAATCTACAATAAACCTAGTGGTACACCTAAAAAATAACAAAAAACAATACAATAAACCTTTACAATAAAAAAGAAAAAATGGCAATATCTAATAAAACTCAAAATTAATTAGAAGATGGAAAGATTTGTCCAAAAACAATGCAGTTTTGCAGCACACATTCCGGTCTGTTAGATGTATTTATGGATGCTGGGAAGTTTATTAATCAGCAAAACATGATTTAATAATCTATATCTACCAAACAAAGATATAAATTATTAGTACACTACATAGATTGCAGTCTGATCGGTCGGAAGATCATTAGTGGTTTATATTCTTTATACTTTAAAGGTGCCTGTAATCACATTTTTTTCAAACACTTCATTCTGTCAAAATTATTGATTTTTGGCTGCACCGGATTAAAGACTCTTTTGTTGGAGTGACTCCCTACTGCCCAGTCATTTAAAGGATTTGCTTTCTACAAAATAATTGTTTGTGGCTCTTGCATCACTGTTATAATACGTTAGCGCAGAATCAAAACCAATTTGAGTGTAATTCAGTAGGCCTAAATGATACTCAGAGTTAGTGTTTTGGGGGATGCCAGAGAGCATCATGTTTCCCCATGCCAGGCGAACAGAGTTGCCATGCCCAAGACACTTGAACGTGGTGAGAGCATAAGGAGTGTTACTGAGATGCTCTGCCTTCAAACTGCAATCAAAACCATACACACACTGAATCAAACTCTCTCGATCTATCATATTTTCTCTTGATAAGAGTGAATACAATTCTCCAACCATCATCATCATTATCTCCAAGAACAAAAGGAATCACAAATCAGTGAATTAGATATCAGGTTTGGAAATTGGTTTTAATTATGATTCAACCGATTTACGATATGAATTACGATTAAACCAATGCTTCACTTGTGAAGTTCAACTCAAAACGTTTCAACCTAAAGCCTGGTTTACGCTTGCCGCAAGTGCGAGGGTGCAAGGCGACGCGCACCGCAAATAACATCAACTAGGGGTGGCGCCATGGCGTGTGGGGACCACCAACATTTTGAGTTGGCGTGAGGGGTGTGAGGGGCGTTCCCTGGAAATGCATTGGGAGCGATGGGAAATCAGCTTTTTGCTGTTTTATTTCTGATATTTTGGACAAAAATGGATCAGGAGCACAAGTCAGGTGTAAAAAAATCGAAGTCTTTCTCATTTATTTTTGATGCAGAGACAAAATAGTATATGCAACCAGCTCACCCAGGTTTGGTGATTTTTGATTGTTAAAGTCCAATAATGTTTTTATTGGTGTTTATGGACAGTTTATTTTTAGAGAATCTTGCATTGAGGGAGAATAATTCCACATTGTGACTCCATTCTAAAGTTCAGTAACTATTGCTCTGTAATAAAATGCTGAGCAGGAACTGGGTTCAAACCCCCTCTCCTGTCTCTGCATGGAGCGGGCGGACAGAATCGTGCAGGTTTAACCACTATGAACAGCAATGCGTGCAGCCATCTTTGCTGTTTGGACTGCCACCCCTGGCTTCTCAGAATACTGCAACGGAAAATGCGGCGACTATAAACTCGCCTTTCGCAGAGGACCCTGTGTGAGAGCATAACCTGCCTTTAGTTCTAAGTGATGCTTTCACCTCATTATCGTCTTCAAGGCGTCCGTAGCTTTTCTCAGGTCAGCGCTAATGGCCGTCGTCCTATCCATCCACGATCAGATCAGAGTGACAACCTGGCCATAACTTGAATTAATTTGGGCTTTTCAGAGTGATTGAGTATGAGGAACCGCACTATAACCCATTCCCAGTGTTCCTCAATTCAGCTCATCACCTGCGATCCATGTAACTGTCCATCTATCGTCCCCGCGGGAACCCGTTCCATCATGGCTGGTAATGGCTTTCAGCTTCTCCTGATAATGGCTGAACTGAGGTTCGGGCTTCAACTTCTCAACACATCTGACAACGGCAAGATCTTCAACTTTGCAGTTTTGTGGTCACTACTATGTGCTGATGTGTCTTCTGCGCCACTGCATGTACTGAATACCATTATAGTTCCAATTTCATAATGGTTGGGTTTGGTGAAGACCACATGAATTGTTTTGAAAATGAAATTGGCATTTAAGTCAAGGACACTGGCTCATTATGAAACCAGAAAGTTTCTAATTTGCGGGCCATTGCACAGATAAATAAGATTTTAAGTAACATGTCAGCAGAAACCAGGCAGCCTCAACCTGGGTTAAAGCTGGGCTGAAAAAATCAATATGGAAACCACATAATGGGATCAGACAGATCATTAATTGCCCATTACGGCCATGACAACCATTCTTTCTAGCCTTTTGCATTCAACTTCTTGATACACAAAGTTATCTTTCGACAATTTTTTGGGGGAGGATTTGTGGTCTTCGGGACTTACTGTTTTGGAAAACACAAGCCCTATTGCCGCAACCACACCCTGTTCCCCCACGGCAGACCCATTAGCCTCGTCCGTGCAGCCTTAACTCCGCTAAGTACCGATCCAAACATGTCGGTCATCTTATTACAAAACCATTTGTGCGTCTAGGATATGAGACCTGTGCCCTCGGAATTCAAGGACTTTGCACTGAAGGACAGGCCTTTGAATCACTGAAATTGACACGAAACCCAATTAGCGGTTCCTGTATGTCCATTATTAAATTTCTCGGGAGAAACAGACTAGAGGCCCTACTACGCTGTAGCTTTCCCTGTCTTGAAATGGCTTCAGTTTTTTGCGGCACAGTAAGTAAAGTTTAGGTTTCATTTTCACATTCTCCCTATGTGACTCCTCTGAAGCCATATTTAAATTTAAGTGACTGTCAAGACTTTTTTTTTCGCCTGTCTAAATTGTTGTCTAAATTGTTTCAATTTTTCTTCTCTTACGCACGAAAAACAGATTTGTTTAGTTCGGCATCTGACAGCCGCCGGAATTGAGCTTGCTTGCCTAAACGCTGTCATTCTGTCAAGTTGCGGAGGAGAAAAAAACAACAACAAGAAAAACAGCAGGACCGATGGAACAAAATGTAATGTTTCAATGGCACAGATGTTGGACATGGGCAGAGGGATTGATTGTAATATCGTGAATGTAGACCCTGGGTGTTGGAGGAGGAGGCTGAATGATAACTTTCCCAGGGACTAAATTGGCACTTTATTGATTGTTGTCATGGTGTGAAGATCTGCAGCTGCTGAGGAAGAGGCTGTCATTGTTGGAATGAGTATGTGTTGAATAAAGCGGAAGGTGCAGTATAATAGCAACCACATTGAATAAGGGAGAAAAAAAGGAAATGAAAGAATACAAATTCTGTTTTTTTGTGAGACTGTGTGCCTGCCAGAGGGCTTTATGCATTATGCAATTCTAGATGATGTGGGGTAAGGTTATAGTTGTGTTTTGCCCCACCACACACTTTAGATAAGCTCTCATGATGGAAGCAGTACTTTCTTTTTTACAATTTGCTTATTCTATATATATCAAATCATTCCATCATCTTCCTCACATGGTAAAAAATGGTCCAACTGGGTGGAAAAGCCATCGTGTCTGAGTTGCCTGTGCGGAGCCCAACACTGGAAGAGTTGACACTGACTCTTATTTTGTGACCAAACTTCCGAATGGTGGAGATAAGTCACTATTTACAACGTAACCGTAGTTTTACATTAAGTTTGGTACATTACTGGATGGGCTGAGTTGGGTCTTGGGTTGTCAGCACCCAACTCACATAATGTCCTAGAAGAAGGACACTATATCTGAAATAGCGATTTGATTGGAGATTTGACTCTTTACCTGTGACTCAGTGAAAACATTCATTAGATTTTCCAGGTCTTTGTTCCTTTGATCCAGCCGGTGTAAACAGAGTCAGAAGAGTCAGTTTTAATCTGAGTTGTGGATGGAATTCCCACGGGAATCATTTCATTCTATTGAATGAATTCATATTGGTGGAATGGAATTTTGAGTGAGCGAGAACCAGACAATAACAGAGGGAGGTTTGAATTCATCCATGGAGCTGTCGTGGGGGAGGCTGAAAAACGATGGAGGCCTGCACCACTAGAGACCATTACAGACCAAGAGAGCGATGATCGGCCGATAAGGAAGAGCTTGACAGGATCACTATAGAGATATCACAAAAAAAAAGCATATTTTCGGCTTTCTCTCCAAGTCTTTTTTTTTTCTCCAAGTCTTTTTCTATGCCCCATCGGGAGAGAGTTCATTCCTGTCATGTTACTGTAACACGTGATGTCTGGTGAACCCAGATGCAGGACACAACAGAGGCTCAGTAGTAGGTGCAAAGGATAAAGGGTTTATTGGAGGGAGACAAGGGAGGAAGGAGATTACATAGCAGGCTGGAAGGTCTGGAAGGTAGGTGGATCAGGCAGGACAGGACCTCAAGGAGCAGGGGCAGGTTGGCGGAACGCTTCAGGAGGGCGATCAGGGGGCAGGGAAATGGACCCCCATCTAATTCATGGAAGTACAGGCAGGGCAAGCAGTCCAGGGTGCTTGAAGGGGATGTTCAGGCTGGGAAACATGCTGGCAACTAGCAGGCCTAATGCTAGCAGACTGGTTGCTAGCAGGCCGGTTGCTAGCAGGCCGGTAGGAAGAGAAAGAGAGGGAGACAGAGACAGACCAAGAAGGGGGAACACAGTACTACAGTCATTAGGGGGAGAAGGACAGAGAGAGAGGGGTAGAGGGCAGGGGACTGCGAGAGAGATAACCAAGAACACAATATAAATAACACAACAGGGCTTCACAATTCCGGTGAAGGAAGGTTTGGGAAGTTCATTGGTGACAGGACACGGATCAATCTCCCCCTCCAGTCCACTGCAGATGTCTTGGAAAGGCCTCCCTCAAAGGATGGACTAATCAAGCTTTTACCTTCGAGCTCATTCACTTCCAATCCCTCACATGGGTTGTGTAAAGCTGATGGGGTCCGAAAAGTCACTGAAAGCTCAATTGCAATTATTGTCTTTATAGAGACAACCTCTTTCCCTTTCAATTGACCTTGTGCATTGTAGCACTCAGTACGTTAAGAGTGAGGCTATGTGAATGTGCTCTACATGAGTGGGCGGGTTTAGGAGATGATTTATGAGGGTTTATACCCCTTTCTAAATTCAAATTCGCTAAAGGTATTTAACCTTAGAGTTACAGCATAGAGTAGCAAGCCATATTCAGAATGTAATTTTCTATTCTGCATATAAGAGCAGTGAGCAAAGAATGTGTCTTCATGCATCATTGGTCAACAGAATATTCCTTCAGATTCAACAGCAAGACACCTCTGATCTCTCCTTTGGTTCACCGTGAATTGCATTTGACATAGGGCTCTTCTAGTCAGGGGCACACTTCGTACTTCAAAATGATGCCTCACATTCACCGACTCCTCGCACACATTCATTCATAGACTGATGGTGAAGGCAGCCATGTAAGGCGTTGATGTGCTCATCAGGAGCAGTTAAGGATTCAGTGTCTTGCTCAGCGAGCTCGGCAACATGCATAGCTTCTCAGATTCCGCTTAGAATAATAGTCCGCAACGACGTAGAGAACTATTGCCCTACAAAAAACTCTACGGTTGGTGAAGTGGAAAATTGACATGTCTGTGTTCATCTCCTCAAGTCTAGTTTTTATGTAGTGTAACAAGATGTTGCCACGAGCTGGTTTTAGCATTGGCATGTAGTCGGCGTGACACGAGTCACAAGTATTCCACAGAGCCGTGTGATAATCCTGATTAATTACTTATGGATACCAGATTAACCTGTTTAAACTCGTTCTGAATTCTAAGTATAATATATATAATCGCTGCCTTACTTATCAGCATTATTGCTATGACCGCCCCCTCTGTATACACAATCACCAGCCGGCAAAATCCAACCTTGCATCCAAAGATAATTTGGCCGGATTATAGGAAACCCTTTCCTCATTATCGCTTTAGAGCATCCCGGGATCATGGAGGGGTTTAATTACATTTGACCAGTGGGGGCATGGGTGCCCTGTCCCAGGCGCTTGATCTTCAAAAGGGCCTCTCTGACTCAGCAATCTGCATTCACCTCGCAACTTTTGTAGAGGTCAGGTCCCCCGAGGCTGTACGGGTAGCATGGCTGCATGTTGGATTACAGCAGAGTACACTGTAGATTAACTGCAAAATACAGAGCCGCTAATTAAAACCTAACCCTGTAAGGGAGGACACAATAACAACAGACAACAATAGATTTTTTTTTTATTACATCACTAGATTTTGATTTCTGTACAATTCTTGATTTACATACCTTTCACCATAGTAGTCCTAAATCAGAATCTATACAGTCGAGTACGTTTTCACATAGATGGAATTGGTTTGAAAGTGTTAAGCATTAAAATAATGCTTAACAGTCTAAAGAATATATAAATGTATAATACAAAATACATGGGATATACAAAATGTGCTGTTCACCAGATAATGATAAGTTACCAAAGGTCATGACAGGGGCTGAGTGGTAGTAAGGACACAAGTATTGAGTGGGTATAAATATGAATATAGTGGGTATTTCTAAACATGACAAATAATAGTATAATATTATGTAAATTGCTACAAACGGAAAATTCAGTCTAAGTTATTAGTGGAAAATATTGTTATTATTATATAATTTTTCTTTCTTTTTCTTTTTTTTGTTCAATGGCGCATGGTGGACCAAGTGCCCATACTGCTACGTGTATGGGCACTTGGCACTCACGCCGAGTCCGGGGGGGCTTCGGGGCCCCTTCTGCTGCTTGGAGGCGCTGCAACATAATAGACCTCCTACACCAATGCCAATGGGGATAAGTTATGTACACTCATCGGTGGACATCTTACACACACACACACACACACACACACACACACACACACACACACACACACACACACACACACACACACACACACACACACACACACACACACACACACACACACACACCATAACACCTGCTTCGAGTGCACCCCAGCGCCCTCCTGGTTGCATTCCTCTCCTTTCCTCCCTCATTTGCTGCCATAACTATGACAGGAAGAGGCCACGTGACCAGTTGTAGTTCCAGTTTTCCTGGACCTAATGAACTGTTTTTCAATACATGTTGTCGTCCAGTGTTCATGTGTTTGTGTAAATGTTGTTTGCTTCTATGTTTATTTGTCTCACCCGTGGTGATTCTCCCCCTCTTGGAGTAGTGATCAGTTGTTTATAGACCCAAACATCATAAATAGTTCTCCAAAGAGGGGGTTGGTGGTGGTTCTCTATAACCAAAAAGCTGTGCTTTTGTCATTCTACAGGCCGTCCACAGGACAGAGTTATTGCAGCAGTTCATGATCATTCAAGAATTAATAAGAGTTGCATTGCAGATTGAGAACTTGAACTCCACTTGCAGACTTACTCTGTCCTGAATGCAACGGCGTACAAATACTCTGTGTTGTATGCCCAGCATGCTGACAGCACAGGTTAAGAAAAAAAAAATTATATTATTCAATATATTAAAATATATTCTATTGCACAGATGTACAATTGCAAAATCCTTGTAAATTGTAGGTCTATATTTACCGCTCAACTAAAGTTGGACTTGGTTTGTCAAATGCTAAATAAACCTCAGAAAAATGTGAATGGATAATGATATATCATAATCTACAAGTAAAACATTCCTCCAACCCAACAAGGCTATGACGATTACTGCATTACCACAATACTGTGTGATGCTACTGCAGTATTGAGCTCATTACTGTCACCGCAAATAGTATTTTACAAAAAACATTTTTTGTGTAAAATTTTTTTGCTGGTGAAAGTAACAGGAGGTTAAATCTAAACACAATAATCATTGTTTATTTATATTGGCTGTCGTCCATCCTATGTTCAAGGACTTCTGGAGAAACTTTTCAGTTGCTCCGCTGAGTCCACTCCAACTCATCACTTAAGCTTCACCGTGCGTGAGGATGAGGGACAGACCATTGAACATTTTCTTTTGTGTGTGTCCGATTATTATGAATTATTTCGAGGCCTGTACCCGACTCAAATTTTTTTTCAGTTGATCAGATTTGGCTGTTCAATGCGAATGGGTCACGGCTCTCACGATTGCGGCGCACACAGTGATTCTAGTGCGATGACATTCTAGTGATTCTCACATACATAAAAATAAATCATAAAATATACAGTATTTGTGATTTCCCTTATTTATACTTCCTCATTCAAATGTTACCCCTGTGCATTTTTATAAGCTTCCATCTGTTTTATCCTGTTATTGTAATGCACGCTGACTGACAAAAAAAAAAGTGCAGTGCCTCCCGTCGATAAACTGTTACACGGTTATGTGTTGCCTTTCACCGTGGTAAGAAAATTATTCGTACCGTCACAGCCGTAAACCCATCACATATTCTAAAGTCACGTGGAGCCAATCTCTTACCACGGAAAATGGCTCTAACTAAGGCCTCTAATGTACTTCACGCAGAAATTGCAAGTGAAAATGGTTGTTATTTTTTTGTACAAGTGCCAGCATGTTTTTGGTGAAAACATCACTGTGACTGTCAGGATGCGGTCGAGGCTTTTGATGAATGTACACTGCTCCATCTTAGTTTCACCAAATGGAAAACATGATAAAGCAACTCAATAAATTATCTGAAAAATAAGTTCAAATGCAGACCTAATTTCCTACCTACCTACTGATCAATCTATCCATCTATCCATCCAGCCATCCATTTATCTATCTATCTATCTATCTATCTATCTATCTATCTATCTATCTATCTATCTATCTATCTATCTATCTATCTATCTATCTATCTATCTATCTATCTATCTATCTATCTATCTATCTATCTATCTATCTATCTATCTATCTATCTATCTATCTATCTATCTATCTATCTAGCACATCGCTACAGTAGCCAGATAAAAGCTTGACTACTATCCAGAGTTCAAGGTGAAAAAAAAAGCATTTGTTTGGTCCATAGATCATCAGTTTTGACTGTAAAGCCACTTAATGTTTATATCCTGGCAGACATTACCTCCCAGGCTGGTCATCCATCATCCCGTTGACTGAAAGTTCACCAGTGGCGCCCAGTGTCAGGGCGTGATGAGCCCATTGCTCGATTGGCTATGGATCACCCGTACCAGTTCTACGAACTTGATCCCGTTACTCGCTGGTTCTTCCTGTTTGCCTGTTGGAGTCTGGACGTGGCCGACCTCTGAGCCAGAACAGAACAGCCGTCAGAGACAACGCTTCGCATTCCGAGCTCCAAGGAAGAACATCCATCGAAACGAAAACATCCACCCACACGCCCTCCACTCTGAAATGCACTCATGGACTCTCACTCATGAGTTACGGGTTGAGTGGGACTGCTTTAGATTGTGTAACATTAAAAAAACAAAACGTTTTTTTGATTCACAGTCTTTGCAATTCGAAAATTGTGTTCTATTACATTGCAGTGTCAGTTTGAATTCTATTAATCGTTCAGCCCTAATAGGAGGCCATCTTAAAAAGACAGAACAAAGGTACTTGGGCTTTGGTCGACCCAGGAGCATTCAAAGCATCGTCCATTGACAGCAATGGGGGAGATGGACCATTGGTGCCTATTAGTACACACCCAACACTTCTGGAAAGTAATCGCCCGTGGGTCTTCACTTTTCTGATGTTCCAGGAAATGGGATCACGGTTAGATATGTTTGCATCAAGGAATATTTTTTGTTTACTACAGTTATTAGACATGGAGTAAAAAAGAACGTAAAGGCTAAAAGTAAAAAAATTAATTCAAAGCTTTTGCCTTTCACAACAATTTTGAGCATGAATGGTACGGCGTGGAGTTGGAGTTTTTGCCTTCACATAGGAAATGCTAAAATGTCACGCTCAAAACAGAGCTGATGCAATTCTGTGGGGCAGAGGGGGTGGAGAAGACTCAGTGATGCAGATCCTCCGCCCAGGCGTACTGGAGGGATGCCCCAAAAGTGTGAAATTCTGTATCTTAACGGCATTGAAGTCGTCGGAACGTGTATGTGCTTTAGGTTCAAAATGAACCTAAAGCACATTTGCACCTTTTCTGTCTATCCCCGGAGCCCTGATCTGTCCTTCCTTCTACCCTTCCACCCTCCCCCTTGTCCATCAAATATTGAGCGAGGAGCTCAGAGAGGATGGAGGTGTAGCAGGGGCCGAGATGGTTCAAAAAACATAAATCTGTGGAGGGAGAACCAGAATTCAGAGTACAAAGGTAGGGTCAGGGACGGTGTTATGATAGGGCTGGCGTCAGAACGGATGGAAATTCCACAGACTCGGGAATTGCAGGGCCTTGACACAGGAAAGGCAACAAATCAAAAGTATATTTGCAGAATAGCGGCTGTATGAGCATTTTGGGAGAGTCGTTAAATTTGAACCATATGAACCAACGGATATCAAAATCCATTGATAATGTTCTCAAAAAGAATTTTCGCATAGGATCTCAAATATTGATATAGATAGATAGATAGATAGATAGATAGATAGATAGATAGATAGATAGATAGATAGATAGATAGATAGATAGATAGATAGATAGATAGATAGATAGATAGACTAAAAATAGCTAAGAAGAAATTACAATATGCAATAGGCCCAAAGAAATGGGTGGAACAAAATAGCAATACAATACACCTCAAAATTACCGAACTCTGAAAATAGACAATTAAGCAAAAAAATATTAACAATAAATATAAACCTTAAAATGTACCCTCCGTAAAATACACTACAAAATTAACAACGAACAAGAAAAAACAAAAACAAACGTGAATATGAACTACAAGATTATGTATGGATATAAATATATATATATATATACAATGATCAGGCACGACATTAAAACATGGTCCAGTTCTGATGCTCACATGGCCAATGTAGACGGTTTCGGCGGTGGACAGGGGTCAGCATGGCCAGTCTGCGGCTACACAGACCCATACACAACAAGCTGTGATGCACTGTGTGTTGTGACACCTTTCTATCATAACCAGCATTTACTTTTTCAGCACTTCGTGCTACAGTAGCTCTTCTGTGTCATCGGACCAGACTGGCGAGACTTCGCTCCACACACGCATCACTGAGCCTTGGGCGGCCATGACCCTGTCGCCGGTTCACCAGTTGTCCTTCTTTAGACCACTTTTAGTAGGTACTAACCACTATATACCGGGAACAGCCCCCAAGACCTGCCGCTTTGGAGATGCACTGACCCAGTCGTCCAGTCATCACAATTTGGCCCATTTTCCCTGCTTCCACTTTCAATGCATCAACTTCAAGAACTATATCCCACCCGTTGACAGGTGCCACTGGAATGAGATGAGCAATGTTATTCACTTTACCTGTCAGTGGTTGTGATGTTGTGGGTGATATATATATGTGTGTGTGTATATATATATATATATATATATATATTAAAAAAAAAAAAATATATATATATATATATATATATATATATATATATATATATATATATATATATATATATATAAAGTGTGTGTATATATCGGTGTATATATATAATGGTGTCCCTATATATGTGTGAACATTTTATAATAAAATTAAATGAATGAATTAAACAGCAAATTACTAAAAAACGACTCAAATTACACACACTTAGTGATGTTGGTGATTTTTTTCTTTCAGTTTAATGGAGGAAACTGGTATTTTTTTCAAACCCTGTAAGAAAACAATTACTTAAACGCAGACGAATGACTGAGGTGGGTTTTATCAAGCCCGAAGGACGATGGTCACACCAGTGGTGTGTAATTTTGGTAGTGTAAAGGATGGCTATAACCTTGGGTGGGTGAGATGCCGTTTATTCCACTCTGCTTGGTCTCTTTATCGCCATCTATTCCTATGGGTTCAACCAGGGTGGTATTGCAGTGAATAAATCATTTTGCTTACGTAGCCTCGCTGAACTGTACACTGTTGACATACATAATACACTAAAAATTGCCTGGAATATTAGATATCTGGAGGTGGAGCTCTGAGGAAATTGCCCAAAGGAAGCGATAGAATCTCTCTCTCCTTCTCTCTCTCTCTCTCTCTCTCTCTCTCTCTCTCTCTCTCTCTCCTTACCTTTAAGAGGTAAACCATTTATTCATCTCTCTTCTCCAGGAAAGTTCACAATTTTAGCTTTGGATTGTGTGTGTAATGTTCAACTACATTTGGCAAATAAAACCAGCCGAGTTCTAATCTTTTAAGTGTGTATTATTTATATATTTTTTTTTTAACCAGTGCTGTCAGCATGCTGTGCTGACAGCACAGGTGCTAAGTATTTGTTTGCCTTTGCATCGCGGACAGAGTTGGTCTGCAAGTGAAGTTCAACTTCTAAACATGCAATGCAACTCTTTATTAATTCTTTAATCCTCAAGAACTGCTGCAATAACTCTGTCCTGTGGACGACTTGTAGGATGACAAGAGCACAGCTTTTTATTACACAGAACCACCACCAATCCCCCTCTTTGGAGAATGATCTCACCATATTTTGGTCTATAAACAACTAATCATCATTACTTCTCCAGGAGGGGGAGAATCACCACGGGTGAGACAAATAAACATAGAACCAAACAAACAACAAACATGTACCTGGAAAAACTTAAACATAGAAACATCAAACGATATAATTTATTAACAAAACAGTCGGCACGTGGCCTTTCTGTCATAGTTATGGCAGTAAATGTGTCCACTGGTGAATGCAAGGGACTAGTCCCAATTAGTTCTGGTCTATGAGATAGGATCACGGACCACAGGCCCGGATCTAGGTCCCGCGCCGACGGACCTGCGGGTTAGGCAGGGCGGGCCACCAACGGCCCGCGCAAGTCCCTGGCCCACCATACCGCAACCGGCTAGATGCCCCGCCCGGCCACATGCCCTGAGCGCCCACCCGCATAGCCGAGTGCGTTTGAGCAAGGCCGACAGACGGGCACCCCAACCCACACCTATGATGGCGAGCAGCCTCCGAGGGGCCCTCAAGGCACCTGGCGGCACCGCCCGCAGCCCCACTGGATCCCAGCAGGCCAGAAACCACCCGGCAATAGGCGCCAGCTGCCAGGAACCGAACCCACCCAGTTGCCCCTCGGCCCACCACTCCCCCACACCGAACCACCAGCTCCCCACCACCCCGGAAGTCCCAGCGCCCAATGTGTACTATTAGTAATTGCAGTTAAAACTGTAGGGCGTAGGGGTGCGAGTGGAGCGTTGGGGTGGGAGTGGGGCGTGGGGGTGCATATGTGTATTTAAGAAATGCAGAAATAAGACAAAATGCAGAGTCTACCTAACTGCCAACCAACCTATATACCTGCCTACCTACCTCCCTCTAAACCTACCTTCCTACCAACATAATATTGTCATAATTATTATAATAATATTTTGAGAAGAGACGTGCATAAGGTGAATTAACTTTGTGCTGCTAATGCAACACAATGCCCTTCAACTCAAAAGTTTCCCTTCTTTTAATGGTTTCACTTTAATGTAATTTTAATGCCATGATTAAGTGCACCTGAAACCCAAAGTGAAGTTTACTTCACTGAGTGTGGCAAAGTATGATTTCAAGGCGATGGAAAATGTAAAGCGTTTCAGATAATTAGAGTTCCAATTGCAAAACATCAAAAGTATATTACCTGAAAAAAAAAAAAAAAATCCATGTTTGAGGGTGACAGTATTATTCAATGCAGAACAATTAGAAATGTAATTTTCATAAGTCGTTTGATTGATTAAGCCTTTTAGACTGCGTCTAGTTCTTATTCAATGACTCGGGCCCGGCGCCACATGGGGGGCAAGAGAGGGTTTTGCCCCTTCAGTTGTATTTTCTGCCGCCCCTTCCAGTTTAAAGTTGTATGTACCCAATAGCAAAATAGCAAAAACAGCTAAAATATTGGCCTGAGGTACACACGACATAGAGACAACAGTAATTAAACACCTTATTTGATGCTTATTAAGTCTCTGATCCAGTCTCTTTTCCCACTGCACGCACAGCGTTCAGCACTCAATGAGAGAACTGATTTCTGAACCAATTCCACTAATAAAGACCAATGAGGACGTGTTCAGAACGCGTACATCATGAATATTCATATCTTGCCAAGAAAATAAATACGCTGGTTGTCTAGACTTTCTCTTCGCCTTTTTCCTACCGGCTAAATAAAGTAATTAATTCTGGAATATTTGACTCATTAAAACACATTAGTTGCTCCGTTATTCTCCCGCCATGATGATAAAAAATATGTCGGGAAATAAGTTTCTGTCTTCTTTTTTCCCCACTAAAACCCACCCCCTGCTTAAATATGGGTATTATTTAGGCTTTTATCATTCAATTTCATCCAAACTCAGCAATTGATATTGTGATTAAAAATAAATAAACACCCAAAAAAACAAAGCACTCTGCTCCGCCTTTGCACTTAAGGTTCCCTCATTAGCCGTCCGACTAAAAGAAGGCTCGGTTAGTTTGGGGACCCCTTTTTTAGTCTGTATATAATACATCTGTTTCCAACAAAATCTCGATGCCCATTCACACTGAAAAACTAAAGAAACACGCCTGCACGTGCCTGCACCACTATATTGCCACCCGGAGGATGAAAGAGATGCAGAAATAGGTATAGCAGGCATAACCTACTGTTTTACTACTGTTTTTAATTGCACCGTCAGTCACTTCATCCCTGCGCCAGGTCTGCAATGACTGTACATATTTATATAGATTAATATCTACGCAGACCACTTTGTTACGCTGCGTAGATAACGTGATTACACCAAAGGAAGCACAATGAATAAAAACATGACTGCTCGGAATCTTAAGAGGCAGTGTGAATCTTCATCTCCAATTTTTTTTTCATACCAATTAAATATGCTTCCTTAATAAAAACAATAAAAATAAAAATTATATATTATCATCCAGCAGTTCAACTCTTGTCAATATAACATCACAAACTGGTGAAAAAAAAACAAAAAAAAACGAACAAGCACATGTAAAATTTGATGTGCTTTCTTGTTTGTCCGTCAGGAAGAGCCTCCTAATGCCTCTGTCACTTGCACATGAGAAAAAACAACAACCCTGTCGGAGCCACAGTCCCTGGGAAGCACAGAGATGCATCACCGAGCGATTGTCCGCTAATACTCCCATTCATTCTGGCGGCGGCATTACCATCTCCCTTGCTGAGTTGGGCAGAAAAACCAACTTGCTTATATGATGAATCCTCAATAATGTATTTTTTATTTCACCCCGACCGTGATGGCCTCCAGAGTTAGCGTTTGTAGACTTTTTCGATGAGTCGACGATTCGTTCGCACGGAACATATCCTTGAAACGACTCGGGAGTCCGGAGTCACTCCGGCAAAAAAAAGAGTTGGGTTGAATCACGAGAATTTATTTGTAATTGATCATTACTGCGGACGAAATTAAAGTCCAAGGCAAAAACGTAGGCAGGGGGCGGAGGAAGGGGGCTGGGGTGGAGGCGGGGGCAAGGGTGGGGGTCTTCAGCTGAGCGCTGGAAAGAGAGAGAGAGAGAGTGCTCAATCCTGACAATGGACGAAACAGGAGGATGAACAGAGATGGCTGGAGGCTAGAACCGGCCTTGGTTGACAATCGGCGGAACGATAGCCCACTTTGGAGCTACCTCTGGGGGGAGGGGGTGATCCAAATGTCGAGAGAGGGTGTTATGCAAAGCCAGTGGAGCATACCTCTGTAATACGGCGCGGATTAGATAAGTGTAGCGTCTCACTTGACTGACACTTTCAATTTGCTCGGCCGTAGTGCGGGCGACGAGGAGAGGCCCTTCTCGGAGGAAGGTGTGTGGAGCAGGTGAGGAGGAGGAGGAGGAGGAGGAGGAGGAGGGGGACAGCGTTTGCGATGCGAGCGACACATGCGGCTTCATGTATTTTCACGTATTACAGCTGTTACCGTGAATGGCGACGACACCCGACACCCGCGAGAAGAAATACACACCATGTATAGAATGAAGAGTTTTTTAAAGGCTGAGGGCTCCTGTTGACGTATGTTTCACAACTTATTGGAATGGAAAAAAACGATTTATAAGTCAGTCGTGCTGCTCAAAGGCTACAAGCAGATTGGCAATATATGTCTTCAATAATGACCTGGCTGGGATTTTAGGAACTGGATTTACACTATTTCTCTTGTTGGGTGAGTTGAAGTTAGGAATAATGTGCAGCCAGTCGGTCAGTATTGCAAAATAACCCCCGGCAGGGTGGTCAGCACCGGTGGTTCCTGTGTCACTTAGAAGAGGTTATCTACAGATAAGGAAGGTCAGAACCTCTTCACAACTTTTTACTGTTATTAATGTGGAATTGGACATTTCCACATTCAGCTCTTCAAGACCATTGTAGTTTCAAAAGATGCGTCACAAGATGTGACCACGAGCGAGCGCTCGAAGGGGCAGGAGCACATAGGCGGAGGGATGCGAAGGACATCAACCCGTGGCAGGGAGAAGTGGTTTCCCACGACGACGGTCATTATTGACAGTCCAGCGGCCATTATTGAGGAAAAACTGTTCGGCCAATCAGAACGGAGTCTTCCACAGAGCCGCAGTGTAATAATCTCGGAATAAAAAAACGCGTGTCTGGCGTCTGGACCTGTACCTGTCTCTCTGGTGAACCATGAGTTCAAACAGCTGGTGTGTGTGTGTGTGTGTGTGTGTGTGTGTGTGTGTGTGTGTGTGTCCTGCATCCAGCCTTTAATTTGATGAAGCGCTCGTCAAACGGCTACACACGCTGTCTGATCCCCCGAGTGCCATCATGAGTAGGCGGCGTGGACGACGTGTGCTCGTAGGGTCCACACTCCAGGGGGTGGTTAGCGCTGTTTGACCACACATCTGCTCAGCAGCTGAATGACCTTTAAACCCAGTGAAGGAGGAACAACAGCTGGATACGTATCAGAGTCCATCCAATAATGTTCATTTCTCCCATCGGTTACATGTTACCATAATAATGCAATTTATAGTGTTTATTTTGAGCTGGCTATCTATGGATCTACCTACAGCACCTACCTACCTACCTAGCTTCCTACCTGCCTTCCTTCCTACCTCACGCTCTACCTTCCCACCTCACTCTCTACCTTCCTACGCCACTCTACCTTCATACCCCACTCCCTACCTTCCTCCCGACCTTCCTACCTCTACCTTCCTTCCTACCTCACTCTACGTTCCTATCTCACTCTCTACCTTCCTCCCTACCTCATGCTCTACCTTCCTCCCTACCTCATTATCTACCTTCTTTCCTACCTCACTCTATACCTTCCTTCCTACCTCACTCTCTACCTTCCTGCCTCACTCTCTACCTTCCCACCTCACTCTCTACCTTCCTGCCTCACTCTACCTTCCTTCCACACTCTCTACCTTCCTTCCTACCTAGCGTCTTTCCTACCTCACTCTCTACCTTCCTTCCTACCTCACTTTCTATGTTCCTTCCTACCTCACTCTTTACCTTCCTTCCTTCCTACCTCACTCTATACCTTCCTGCCTACATCACTCTCTACCTTCCTACCTACCCTCCTATGTCACTCTCTATGTGTGTGTTATCACCGGGTGCGTTGCATTACATTTCACTGCATATATGTATGGAAGTATGTATATGTATGTGACGAATAAACCTCTTGAATCTTGAATCTTGAATCTCTACCTTCTTTCCTACCAACCTTCCATTCCTACCTCACGCTTTACCTTCCTACCACACTTTCTACCTTCCTGCCAATCCACCTATCCATCCATCTATCCATCTATCCATCTATCCATCTATCAGTTGTGATTTACATCAAGTCATGTCAATGTCATTCATTCTTTATTAATTTTATTCATCACAGTTAATAAAAATGCACATAGAGATAAAACATAGAACAATAATCAAAGATAAAACACTGTAGAACCGGAGAAATAAATGAACGACAAGAACAATTCACATTTAATGTTGGTTTTTACCTTTTGCTGTGTGTATGCCATCTGTTTATTAATGATGGACAGGTTGAAGCCAGATATTTAAAGGATTCAAATAAAACAAAAAAAAAAGACAATAAAAACTTGATGGGGAGTTGAAGGGGTGCTCCATGGCCACGACCAGGGATGTAATTATCTCGGCATGAATTGAAATGTCGAAAACACAGACAGACTCGTGTACGGAGAGATGCCGAAGATGGAGATGAGAGCGAGGTGCGGAAGGCCAGGAGGGAAGTGAGGGGAGCGCTGCAGCTCAGAACGAAACGTCAGTTAAAAAAAAAAAAAACCTTCCCATGACACAAACAAAGTAGGCTAATAAAAAAAAATATATATTTTTTTTTGCTTTAACCAGGATTTGAAGGAAAGAGGTGGAAGTCGGGTGGAGGATAAGAAACATGAAGCTCAGGGAGGAATGCGTCAAACCCGGTGCCGTGCATTACATTGCAAAATCCATCTGTATCCGCACATCAATCTCGGGGAATGACATGCGTGCGTACAGGACTTTTCTTGTGAAGGAGACATTTAATGCCTTGTCAACGTTACCCAGTGCGACTGTTTCTGCCCGACTCTGACAGAGCGCCTCGTCTTTTATGTCTGTCCATCTGCCGTGAGTTACACCCTGATCGGCCGCTGACCCATCACCTCGTCTCTCAAATTAACATTCACCAGACAGGACACCAGCATTCATTTCAGTACGTGGGCCTGGATTTGGCCACTTTTTATTAAGTATTGACTTGAGATGCAATCTGACACACATATAAATCGGTTCAAACTTTGTGGCAAACCTTGAACATACCATAACATGCCAAGCTATGCAAGCGCCTGTTAGGAAATGTATTTCACATTAATAATATATGTATTGAAGGTATGTGCCTTTAAATTCAAGTAAGGCAAAGGCCCCGCAGCCACCCCTCAGTCCCGCAGTCATATAGACACACCACGACCTCAGGAAAGCCGCGAGCAACCAGGCCTGCAACCACAGAAGACCCCCCCCAGTCCCCAGAGAAGCCCCCAGCTTGCTGAGTAATGCCCACACGCGGCCCTGAGGAGCAAAAACCCAGTCCCAGAGAGCACAAGGAGACCCTGTACCGTTGAAGGGCGGACAAGGAGCAAGGTCAACAGCCACCTCCCGCACCGCGACCCACACCTACGACGGCAAGCACTCAGCGGCGCTCGCCGCAGCCGTGCCAGATCGCAGCAGGCCAGAAACCACCCGCCGGCAGGGGCAAGCCGCCAGGACCAAACCCAACCGGCAGGGGGCCCACCTGGTCGCCCCCCGGCCTACCACACCCCCACACCAACACACCGGTGGGACACAAGTCCTCCAACCATGTTAAACCCGAATCATTCGCGTCCCTCCTGCCCCGCATTTATACTTTTCATAGAATATTTATTATTTCTTTATTTAATCAACTTTCATACGCAAACAGGAAAAACAATTTGGCAAAAACTGACAGAATATAAAACACCAAATAACAAAAATAACACCACGAAGATATCAATGTCATCTGCGGACAGCGAGATAAAAGCTGTATATACATGTATCTATATGTACATACATTATAAACTCTTACACACTTACAGACACATACATACTGAATATACATATGTACATGTACTGTATACATACTGTATATTTGTAAATTACATGACACCACATATACTACTTAATTGTAAATTGTAGTCAGGATCTGCTTTATGCCTTTTGTAGACACTATTATGTTTAGTATGTACTTTAGTACATTTAAGAGCAATGCTTTTCAGGGTATTTGTACTTTTAGCTCAGTTAGAGATCTGAGCTCTTCCACCACTGCTCTTTCCTAAAATGAATCTGATCACAAATTCAGTGTTTTATTTTAACTCTTTTTTGATGCTATGAAACCATGATTTTTGGGAATGAAGTGGTTTAATTTAGCCGCAACAGTCGCCAAACCATTACCACGTCTTAATTCCCAGCATATCCATTGTCGGTGTCAATCCCTCCTCCACCACCTCCACGCCATTTTTGCTTTGCTTCGGCTACAAACTCTCCTTGAGCGTTTTGAGTAAGAAATAAAACCGCAGTTTCCCCTGCCGTCGCACAGCCAGAGGGAGGCACGTGCGCTGTTCAAGTGAAGCTTGGATTGAATTGAGTCTCTCCAGCCATCGGGGCCATTATCTACTCTGCCGTGTGCCGTGTTCTTTCTGCGGCCATTAGGGTCCAAATCATGGGATAACCGGCCTGGGTCCAGTATTAATAACGCTCTTATCAATGTGTTCTCCATCCCGTGCTCTCCATCCCATCTTGTGGCTTTGTTATCAGCCGGGCCATATCAAAGCACGTCTGTTCCCCTCCCAGCACGCCGCAGTGCGCGTGAACTGTGGGCCGGCACAACACTACACAACACAACCTTGACGTTAATGATTCAATGAGCACAGTAATTGAGTGGCCCTTCTCATTTCCTGGCAGCCCCCATCACAAAGCTGGCGGTGGAGGGGTGATAGAGGGGATAGGAGTCAGAGGATACGGAAGGAGATGGATGAAAGGACGGGAGAGAAGGGGAGGAAGAAGAAGAAGGGGGCTTATGAGAAACTAAGAGAGAGGAAGGCGGCGGCGCAGTGCGAAAAGGATAAGATGGAAGCAAATTGGAAGCCGGAGGAGAAGGGGGAGGGGATGAGTGTCAGAGGCGGAGAGAGGGGAGATATCATCCCACCACCACCCCACCCCACCCTCAGCCTCACCCCAGAGCCCAGCTGTCCTGGAGTGGGTCTTTAGAGCGTCCGTCCTTCAGCCTTGTGCGACATTTCAGTATCTCCTGCTGCCTAGCGCCGTTTCAACCATTTGAGGCCACGTTACGGTGGATGTGTGTGTGTCATTGGATATATTAGGCAGCAAGTGAACAGCCAGTTCTTGAAGTTGATGTGTTGGAAGCAGGAAAAATGGGCAAGAGTAAGGATCTGAGCGACTTTGACAAGGGCCACATTGTGATGGCTAGACAACTGGGTCAGAGCATCTCCAAAACAGCAGGTCTTGTGGGGTGTTTCCAGAATGCACTACCTACCAAAAGTGTTCCAAGGAAGGACAACTGGTGAACCGGTGACAGGGTCATGGGCGTCCGTGGGCTCATTGATGCGTGTGGGGAGCAAAGTCGAGCCCGTCTGGTCCGATCCCACAGAAGAGCTGCTGTAGCACAAATTGGTGAAAAAGTTAATGCTGTTATGATAGAAAGGCGTCACAACACACAGTGCATCACTGCTTGCTGCGTATGGGGCTGTGTAGCCGCAGACTGGTCAGAGTCCCCATGCTGACTCCTGTCCACCACCGAAAGTGCCTACAATGGGCACCTGAGCATCAGAACTGGACAATGGAGCAATGGAAGGAGGTGGCCTGGTCTGATGAACCACATTTTCTTCTATATCGTGTGGACGGCCAGGGTCAGGGCGGCGTGGCGCAGGAGGTAGAGCAGATCGTTCAGTAACCAGAGGGTTCTTGGTTTGATGGGGCTCCTCCCCGGCAACACCCCGAAGTGTCCTCGAGCAAGACATTGAACCCCTAAATGCCCTTGATGAGCAGCTGTGCGCCTTGCATGGTTGCCGTCGCCATCGATGTATGAATGTGAGGCACAAAATTTGCGCCTCACATTCATACATCGATGGCGATTCATTCATCGATGGCGACTCAATGCGCCTTACAATATTATTGTAAGGCGCTTTGGGCAGTCTCAAGATCACAGAAGCGCTATATACATTTTTTAAAATCTGTTGTATTTAATTAATTAATTTAGATATATATTCAATCCACAGAAGCACAGCCAAAACGTGAAACATAAAGGTATCAACCCTTTTTAATGTGACTTCATCATGGATTTATTTATAAAAACATTTCAAGAAATGTCAAGTTTGCTACTTCAAAGATCTATTTTCCCTCAGCTGGTGATGATTTGAGCGGGTGACATTAGCATGAGAACGGTTCTTAAATCAGGACGGTGGTGGCACCTCGCGGGTGCAGCTAGTGATATCACGCCCAAAAAGCAGGTTTTTCAGGGTTTTTAGTCCACAGCTGTAAGAAATGTGTCATTTTCAGGGTGTCATATCAACTACTTTGTTGTCTTCCAATACCAGACACACCTGCACTCAGTGGTCCGCACCAGTGAGGCATCTGGGAGATGGGATTGGACAAAGAAAAGCCCGGATATTGTGCATTTGCAGCAATAGATATTCCATGGTGAAGTTTTTGCTCATGCTCAAGTTATGTTCTGAAATATACACAATGTAGAAAACTCTAAATATTGCATTTATATCAAATCATGGGCACAAAAAACCCTCTCTGGAGAGCTTCTGTAATATTCAGATGGGTGTAATTTGCAACCAGTAAATTACATACTGTATTGTCTCTATTGTCAATGTGCCAACCAGCCACTTTTGTGGAGCGCAATGTCATCGGCAATGAGTGCAACTGGTGCTATTTGATGTTAACTTGTAGAGATAGATAGATGGTGTACAAACAGTATGTGTTTAATGTCTCTTTCTCGATTGCGCTGTGTTTTGCTGCTGTAACGCCTGTCAACCGCATCCTAAATCTTTTTGGAAATACTAAGTTAGAGGACATATATCGCCTTGTTTGGAATAAAATCTCTCAACAACTTCTGTTAACTTCGCCCCGAATGCCACCAAATGCACTTAATAGCATCGATGAAAGTATCGAATTTCAATACCCAGATTGGGTAAGGTCACAGAAGCGAAGACTCGTTAGCTTAGCTTATGCAGTGCACAATAATAATGCAGCGTAGATTCTAAACAGGAGGAGAATTAATGAGGTTAATTATTGTTCTTGGGCAACACAGCGGTGGGGTCACTTGCTCTCCTAGGTTGTAGGTCGCTGTAGCCATGTTCATTATCAGCCCATTTCATATGTTTTCTAAACCAATGTTGCATAATGTGTTTGTCTTGAAAATGCCAAAATCTTTCAAAGTAACAAAACCCCCAAAACCCTGGGTTGAATACAGAAATTGATGCCATCCAAGTCTTTCTCCAAGGCCTCAGCTTTGCTTTGTGTCATATAAAAACTCATTGGTGCAGATGTTTAAAATACACACATTTATACACACTGTATTTATTCACTTCAACATGAAAATATGGTAAGGGCACAAAATAGCAAGCAGCTACAGTTACCACTACATACACACTACATCTTTTGGGGACTTTGAGATGATGTTACACTTTGATTATTTGCCATTTTGAAATGCAGTCCATAAAGTTAAATTTTTTTACGACATATTTTAAGCCATCAAGTGATCCTTTGCAGTTCAGCAGATACTAAAACACAAGACTATTTATTATGAAGTCACAAATGATGGTGTTTGCATCATTCTCACCTTCTTCCAACAAAGATACATACACTACATATACATATACTAATTTAATAATAATAATATATAATAAAATAATAATAATACAATATAATACATATACTAATATAACACTCATTTCCCACATCTCACTGTTGACAGGGGGATTAGTGGACCGGTTTTTACGACTAATGGCGATGGAATGCTGTGTATATAAATATATATATATTTTTTGTAAATTGATGAACATTTATGTAATTTCCTGCTAACAAAGCACGTGTCATCCGCCACCATCTGCTGAGTGATTTGCGACTCCGCCCCGCTCCCATCAACATGTTTGCTATTTATGAAAATAAATAAACGTCAGCTTTGATTCATTAGGAGACACAACTAATTGTTTTTTTTTTTTTTTCTGCTCGGCGTATGAGCGATGGCATTGAGTGAAACATACATCAAGCCAAAGCACGTAGAGGAAAAAGAGGATATTTAGAACGTTATCAACCACCGGAGCAGTGGCAGATTATCCCCCAGGTGTTTTTCAGTCATTTGAAATAATCACTTTGTACAGATTTGATCTTATACTTTATATATTCAGGTAAACTTTTACAATTTCCTAGAGAGGTTTATTGCTTGTTATAATAAATCCCATTACTATTGCACAATTTCTGAAGCATTGCCAACTTCTTCTGTTTTAGTTTATCACATATTGAATTTTTTTTCTATTTTATTCAATTACATGATCTATCTATCTATCTATCTATCTATCTATCTATCTATCTATCTATCTATCTATCTATCTATCTATCTATCTATCTATCTATCTATCTATCTATCTATCTATCGATCGATCGATCGATCTATCTATCTATCTATCTATCTATCTATCTATCTATCTGTCTATCTATCTATCTATCTATCTATCTATCGATCGATCGATCTATCTATCTATCTATCTATCGATCGATCGATCTATCTATCTATCTATCTATCTATCTATCTATCTATCTATCTATCTATCTATCTATCTATCTATCTATCTATCTATCTATCTATCTATCTGTCTATCTATCTATTCAGCCATCTATCCATCTTGCCTGTCTATCTGTTTGGCCGTCCGTCCTCAGACCAATGGAACTCCAGCTGTTTTTTTTTTTCCAACCCTTAGTGTTTAACATCATCGCTCTGTGTGTGTGATGGGGGAACCTGTCATTTTTCATTATTTACCATCTTAGCCAAAGGTCAATGAAATTAAATTGGGAACAAAACTCGGCGAAAAAAAAAAACACAGCCCAACGACAAGAGAGAGGGTTAATTGAGTTGAACCTTGTTTGTTCGCTGCGAAAAATGAGGCTCTCAGAGGCTCCGGGGCCCCGGAAATGCTTGACGGGCAGCTCTAAAAATAGAAAAAGAAAATATGGTGACGCGCAGGAGGGTTTAGACCACAGGACGCTCTGGCTTTTTATTATGGTGTTGGTGGTTGTAATTAGGGTGGATTAATGAAGATGGATCCGCGGCTCTTCCTCACCCCTGTGAATTCCCTCCTCACATCTCAATACCGAGAGTGATACCACAGACACAGATTTACCATCAGATGGAGATAAAAAGGGGGATGACTTCTGGACCCCCCCGAAAGGGTAGAACGTTTACGAAAAACACACAATGTGGGATGGAAGTGGATTTAATCACTTAGTACTTGGTGTTGGATCTGGACAATATTTAGCTGTAATCATCATGATTAGACTAAAACGCTTCGATACACCAGTACATCTTGTGAAAGTTTGTTAAATGCTTCTTAAGGTTATGAACAAGTTTTGACTATAACTGCTGATTAAATGTGACCGTGAATGTGGGTCAGTAAAAATAATGTACAGATATTTGCTTCAAAATGTAATGGAGTGAAAGTCAAAAGTCTCTGTAACTGAACATAGACAGACAGACAGACCGACAGACAGACAGACAGACAGACAGATAGATAGATAGATAGATAGATAGATAGATAGATAGATAGATAGATAGATAGATAGATAGATACTGAGCTAAAGGACTAGCATGACTTCCTGCACTGCCAGCTGGAGCGCCTCCTCGCCAGTCTGGGACTCGCCGTGGGCGGTAAAGCTCCCAGCCACCGGCGGCGGGGTTCCCTCCTCTCTGTCTCCCGCAAGTAACGGATCAGTCCCCGCGCAGGCTTCGCCAGGTCCCCAGCCGATCTCGGCGCCCCAGAGGAGAAAGTGCGGGTTTCAGCTCCTTCCGCACCCAGGACCCACTCGGGATTCGGCGGGACCCCGGCCCCACCCAACGGCCTGGGCTCCGCAGCAATCTCGGGTGCTGTGGGACGCCCCGTTTCTTTCCCGCGCAGTTGTGTTGCCTGTCGCGAGTGCCAGTTAGTCAATCCTCCGGCTACACCAACCGTGTCGCTGCGGCCCCTCCCCCTATTGAGGTGCCATTCGAAAGACTCGCTATGGACCCTATCAGGCCGCGAGACCGCAGTGCTCGCAGTCATCTCCCGAGTCGGTATTCCGAAGGAAATCCTGACCGTCCGCTCAATTCAGACCGGCGTGTACTCTCCCACCCCCGGGCGTGGTCGGAAAAGTGCATCAACCCGAATTAATTTACCTCCATATGGCTCCAAGAAACAACACATTATACTGTTTCCTCTCTTTTGACTTAAATAGCTGAAAACACAAACCGGTTGAAATATTAAACAGGTTGAAATGTGCTACAAGGTAAAAGAACTCTGTTGTACAATCTAGTTGATCAATTATCTATAAAGTTCATATTGCTCTCTTACATCAGCAGAGAGGGAGCTTCTAGCGAGTATTGCTTTATTTACAGGCTCAACAAAACACCTTGGAGATGTTCTTGGAAGCTTTTCATGGATTGATAATTGATAGGCGACCTTGTACTGTACCGTGCTCGTGTTCTATGTGCTTACGTGGGACCTTTTGATCTTTATAATTTACGCAGGCGTGTGTTTTGTGAAACTCAGTTTGTGAAAGCAGAAGAAATCTGAAGAATCTGTTCTCCACGCAGCCAGCACGAAAGTTTCTGGTAAAAGTGAATGGGAGTAAATGGACTTAGAGAAAAGTGAAACCCAGTGAAATGCATTCATCAATATATAGAGTTTATAATAAATAAATCTGGGTTTAGAGGTCATTTCATATTGTTGGACAAGGTAAAAATATATGATGTATTTCATGTTTAAATAACTATGGTATAAATGTGTAGAATATATCATTCTTAAAAAAAGGTCAATGTTTAGTTAAAAAGCATGTTTATGAAGAGTTCATGTTTGTTTTAATCAGTAGCTGGTAGAACTGTGGGAATTGTGCTGGAGTTTAACGGCGCGTTCTGATTGGTTGATGCGTTGGGCGTGAGGGAAGGAGGAATGAGGAAGTCAAAGTGAGAGAGAGCAGGAGAGTGGAAACAGCGGTGGAGGAATTAGTTGGTTTTTGCTGAAAAGCTAAAGTTAAAGTTGGTAAGTGGCGTTCATACTCACTTGTGGACTAATTCTTGGGCCGTCAAATCAACTTTCTGCACTGGAATCATGTTCGCGTGTGGTGAGCAGCAGAAGAATCCAAAAACCGAGTTTGTTTAGACTGTTCCACAGGGTGTATAACGCTAGTTAATTGAGCAACACACTAAGATAAACGCTTACATTCATTAGCAGAATAAATGGACAACAGGACACCAATTAGCTAGCAAAGCTAACCAAGCGGAGCCATACAACATATTTCAACGAGGGAACGCTGAGAAAAAGCAGATGGCGCTCTGAGCAACCAGGCCGCTCGGAGTTGCCCTGGCCCGGTGGACATCAAGGACGCCAAAGGTTCGTCGGTGAAATACGTTAATCTACTAGCTCAAAATAGGAAGGAAAGTTAAGATAATTGACACTTGGTTTCAGGGTCACTAGTCAATTCACGAGTCTTTAACTTCCAAGTCCAAGTCGAGTCTCATGTCATACATTTTTTGTCAAAAAGTCATAAAAGTCTTCCAAGTCACAATGACTCGAGACCACATCTCTGATTTTTTTTAACACATTATTCATCCTTTTGGGGAAATTCAGCATATAGTAAGACACAAATAATGTATTATTAGCTGTGGAGCTCAAGGCAGGAACCCTTTTGTTGTTGCCCGGATCCCAAATGGCAGTCGAAATTTTTGGAGCTCAGAAAGCATTGAACCCATGGACACGAATGAATCTGATTTGTATTAGGGGCAGTTCACATACGCGTGGCGCGACACGGGACATCCGGAACCAACTCGCAGTGAGTTATCGTTCTCAGGGTCTTCATAAAAAGGGAATTTCGAACTCCCGAAATATCATCGCGGAAAATTAAGTCCAGTACGCGCTGCTCACACTGACTTGATTTATCTCACCGGTCAGATGAAGGTCCGCGATATGAATTAAATCTTCCACCCCCTCCACATCCATAACTACACGGAGACGAAAGTTTTCACAGACATCGGATCCTGGGCTTGGCTTGTTTACGGACGTGACGTCAGCGTAACTTCTGTACAAACGACATTTGTACACGCCCCCTCCACAATGATTTCTGTGTGTGTGTGTGTGTGTGTGTGTGTGTGTAAAAGTAGTACGATCAAAACTGTTTCACATTGTGACTTCACATCACATGGAATATGGATGGATGATCTTGTTCAGCGCTGTTCAGCGTCTCGGTAAGTGAACTGCGTTTCCCCATGTTATCTGACGGGAATATTTAACTCCACATTTTTCTTCAATTTATAAATCAAACTGGCGACAGGGAAGAGTTTAAAGTGGTGAAATACACATTTGGCAAGGCGGTTACATACATTTGTATTAGTCCTTAGATATTAAGCCAAATTAATACAATTTATGGTAGCCTACAATAAACGTTATATTTCATCGTCAAAGCCAGATTTCTTTTTGCCATTACAACATAAGGGTGTATTCCATCACAGAGAATTAACTTGGTTATATGTCATCTTGAATTGTAGTTATAGTTACAACATTAATCTTCATAAATTATTCAGTATTGCCAACACTGCTTGTACATTGTTTCGTCACACCGACTAACCTGGACCCCGTGGATTTGTGCCTGGGCATAATTAAGCAGGAAAGGCTGATTATTCAAGTATTGATTTACAATACACATCCTAGATAACAATTCATGAATGTTTTTTTTCTTATCATTGTCCAACTCTTTTCCCCATTAAAACAATCCATTCTACATTTTATGCAGAAATAAAACAACGTAATTGTGCCTTTTTTCAAGAGCTTCTCTTTAACCGTCCTTGAAAGTGAAGTGAGTGTCTCCACTACAAATGGCCTCCATTGTCACGGTGCCAGTGGAACCTCAGCAATTACAGGTTGCTGGCTATGACTTCGCACATAATCAAAACCTTAATTCCTGCTGCTCCAAACGCTAACAGAAGCCTGCCTTGTCAACGAAAATGTTAGACTCCTTTTTCAGAATAGGTTCTTGATGAGCGACTCAGTAAAAAGAGCGGTTCGATTTTCCGACTCTTGGTTTAGTTTGGTTCAGTTGGTGTAATGCACGTTGAACGAAGGAGGATGTTAACAGTAAATGAGGCGGTGGCCCGGTGCTTGCGCTGCTGCCTCACAGCAAGATGGTCCTGGGTTCGATTCCAGCCTGGGGCACTTTTGGCACCGTGCTCAGGTGAGTAATCTTCCCATTAGGGACCTTTCTGTGCGGAGTTCGCATGTTCTCTGTGCTTGTGTGGGTCCTCCAAGGTAGAACGGACCCCAATTTAAAAAAACATGCAGAGCGCTTCCCTGTCCAGGACATTGGTCCCCAGGTGCCAACGAAGTGAGGGCTGCCCGCTGCTCCTTGAGGAAGGACAGCTGGGATGGGAGAAATCCAGAAGACAAAATTCACCAGTCGCCATTGTGTGTGTTCAGGTCACCACTCCCTGCATGCATGGGTGCGTGTATCAAGTGCATTACCAATACAATTATTATTCCATTAATTCTGTCACAATTACTGACCTGGGCAGAAGAGTGCCAACTGTAGATCCCCAAAAAATATTTTTGCCTTATCCTCTCAAAATGATGTCTTTCGTCGGAATGCAAATTGGGAGGACCTGTGTGCCTGATTACAGTTACCGAGTCGCAATATAATGGCCAAACAAAAGTTTTTGCCAGGGTGACTCGAAACTCCTGACTTATTCAAAAGATTTGTTCGCTATGAAAAAATCGTTTGTGAGTCTTTACTTACCAGGCAAAAAAACCCACACAGAGAATAATACATTATTTCTTCTCTACTACGAACACCATACAGCTCAAGGGCGCTCAAATCGATGCTTGTTGTACAAGGACGTGGTTTACTGGATTTTGAGAAACGTGCGTCAGCCACATTGCAAAGTACCTGCAGACGAAGGTGGAATGCATCAGTAAAGGGGAAAAAAAGTGAAGGCAGCCGCCTGGTAGTTGCAGCGTGGTTCATCAGGTCGGCCGGAGCCCTACAGCCCAGATCGACAAGAGATGAGAGAGCGATTCGGGTGGTGTCAGGAGAAGTGTCAGGGTGGTGGAACAATCTCACAAAAAAAGAGGTGGAGGACGGGGACGGAGGGAAAATAGAGACAGCCCACGTCTATCCAACATTCACCTGAAACAAAATTACCTGAGCTCGTGGGGTTGCTGAAGCAGGAGCCCTCAAGTGAACTGGAATCCTTCAACAAAATATAAATGATTGTTTGTTTTTTTAATTTGTTTATGTTAACCCATCTGTTATGCCTACAGTAATTCAAACATTTATAGTCTGTTTAACTGTCTGTGTTGTTTTCCATATTTCCAGATTTTTCATTCCTCTCTTGATTTTTCATAGCTCTCCGATGTCCGGTTTATCTTTCACATTTTTTTTTTTTTTCTATTTGAATTTGAATTTTCCTCTTGTTAAGCTCTCATTTTTGCGTAATCTTATCACAACAGCTGGTAAAAAAAAAGAAATTAATTAAAGGCCAATATGTTTTTTAGTTGTTATAAGCCATTTCAAATGAAGCCTTTTATCATGTCTCCAGAACCAACCTGCGACCTTTGAAGCGCAGGATATTGATCAGGTAAATGGATCTTTTGAGTTCACTTGGCGCGTTTGCTGTCTCTGTTACTATGGCAACCCCAAACACTCTAATAGCCACTGTCGGGACGCACTGCCAAACAAGGTGAATAATGAGAGTATAAACACACCACATCAAGGCTTTGGACAAAAGACTGGAATTTAACAGGAAGTCAGAAGAATCCTTAGAGAAACACATCAGAGAAAATGAAAATGATAACATGTGGAATTCCGTGCTAGCTGAGGTTTCAAATCTAAAATCTTTCTACTGGTTTAGGATTATTAATATATTATTATTATTATTGTTATATTTTTGTATTATTACTATTATTATTATTATTATTATTTTCTTTTTGCAAAGCCCATGTCATGTAAATGTGAATTATGCGAAAACTCAGGCTTTCCAAATCTCTACATATCAACAAAACTACACCAGCATTGAGATTGTTGTGAAAAATTTCATTTTCCAATTATTTAGGCAATAATGTTTATGGATGTTGTCAATAGAAGAATCTGAAATTGTCACGCAACACACCACACTACAACACATGCATACACACACACACACACACACACACACATGCTTTTGGATGGTGGCGGGTGAAATGAGGCCTCTGCATTTGACGCATCCTGGCTGGTCCTTCCTCCGGGGGCACAGCCAGGAGCAGTGGGCAGCATTCGTGGACGCGCCCGGGGACCAGGTGACGAGTGTCCATCGCTGGTCAGACGATGATGTGTGCATGTTTTTGGTGGGGGTCCAACCAATGAAGTTTAAAGAAGGCGTGGCGTAACTGTAGGCGTAACATAAAATGACAAACGGCTGACCAATAATCTCATTATTGGATGGGGAGCTATCATGATTTTTTTTTCTACACATGCTACAGTATGGGGCCAGCCACGTCTTACTGACGATACCACATTTGGTCAAAATTACTTAAGGTTGCTGTGGCCTGTGACATTTCAGTGTCTGATTAAACAATTGCCACAAAAATGTGTAGTAGTATTTGAAAAATATATTACATTGTAAATATATGCTTCAAATATTACATTAGAAATACATAAAAAAAAAAAAAAAATATATATATATATATATATATATATATATTTTTTTTTTAATATAATAACATCCGGTTTTAATGCAAATATTGAACAAAATATTTCAACAAAATCATCCAAACAAGGAGCACTGTACAGTACTGTTCTGTGTTCTGCCAATATGTCATATATAAGCATTCTTTAGTTCCTTATCTTTTCATAAGCTTTGTTAAATAGATTTAAGATCGTGGCAGTTCCGCCTGCGCCCTCGACACAGAGACATAGGCAGAGGTGTTGCAAACACACCAGACTGGACAGGATGTAACAAGCTGGAGTAGATGGACACATGTCGTGTGTGTGTGTGTGTGTGTGTGTGTGTGTGTGTGTGTGTGTGTGTGTGTGTGTGTGTGTGTGTGTGTGTGTGTGTGTGTGTGTGTGTGTGTGTGTGTGTGTGTGTGTGTGGAATGGGTGACAGGAGTACAGCCACCTTGGTCCCGGCCCAATTACCTAGACCCAAGACGGGTGTGGCTGCTTCAACCACACCACACCCACACTATAACGATGTACATACGCATATAGTTTCACTCATCTAATTAAGTCTCATTACTGCAAATTCATATGACATTTTTCCTCCGCATCCGGCTTTAATCCTCAAATTGGTGCTTGTGATGGTTTTTAATAAAGCCTTCTTTAATCAGTCAAACCATAAAAGACAGAATAATCTTTACTATCTGTTTAGTATTTAATTAAGATTAACTCTCATTTTCTCTGAGGCCAGTATATACAATATGGGTGATTAACAATTTGTTTGCTGTTCATTTGTAATAAACATACATATATATAAAGTATAAATATATAACATTATATAATAATAATAATAATAATAATAATAATAATAATAATAATAATAACAATAAAATACGACAATAATAATGGTAATAATAATGATGATGATAACATAATACAATTCAATATATATATTATTTATTAGATATAAAATATATAATCTACTATATTATATATCATTTGTATACAAGCTTGAAATTATATACACACAGAACAGTTCTCCTCTTCCCACACAGAAAGATGATACTGATCCCCTCATGTGTTTATTGATATGAATTGTTGAGAAGCAGACATCCAAAATCCATCTCCCACCACCACCCTTCCCATCTTGGGGATGGCCTCCATTTCATTTTATTTGCAAAAATGGAAGCTAAATAAACAGCAATTAATGAGGAGGGAATGAAAGGAGGGATGAGAGAGATGAGAGCTTTGATGGAGGCTTTTCGGAGCCCTGCTCTGCTTTCAGGATAATAGAGTAATAAAGTGCACTCAGGAACGATTTACCTCATGTTTATTAAAGAGGGTCCCAAAAAGTGAAATATTAAGAAAAAAATTGATTGATGGATAAATAGATACGTAAATACAACAGATATATGAATAAAAGATGAAAGACGTTGAAGAGCTGCGTTGCTTGGGTATATTTGGTACGAGTGGTACTAGTTTAACTGCTTTGTGCGCTAACGGTAAAAATCGACCTTCCTAATTTGGCGTCTTAAAGTCATTTGCCGTTTTTTGGGGACTACTGCGCTGGGGGATGCCAACGCTGGGTTTTTCCCAATGTGATTGAAGATGCGGAGTGCGTAAAAATCTTGCAATAAAAGCTCCATTTTTACAGTTATTGAAAAATTACCATTCAATTACCATTTTGTGAATTTACTGTGATGCCAACTAATCATAAAAAGCTTGGCTTTTACCAGCGACCCAGTAAAAAAAGATTAGTTACATTTTTCGACGATTCGTTCATTTTATTTGGTCGGCGTAACAGGAGATACATGAAAGTGACAGCTCCCGTATATACTGTATATAAGTACACGACCATACATGGTATTATATGGTAAAAGTGTATGTGTGTGGGTGTGTGTGTGTGTGTGTGTGTGTGTGTGTGTGTGTTTTCCCGATAATCCCAGTATTTCTCGTATTCTACACAAACATTTTCAGCTGTTAAATGTCACTTCAAGTCAGAAGGGTACGAGCTGCCCCAAGTGCCTCACGCCAGCACTGTCGAACCTACAGCACCGACGCGTCGAGCTTCACAGCTGATAATCACAGTGGCAAACAAAAGGATCGTCAACGGTAAATCAGAATGCAGCTGAATCTAACCACGAAGAGCTTGTTGTCCGGTTTGCAATTTTACTCTTCGCAAAGACACAAGATGCATCGCTTTAAGGAGAGTCAGCTTTTGAGGCGCTGGAAAATTTCACAGGAGCTAGGCTGAATGGGATGAAGTTGGCATCGGACTTCTCGTCAGAATGTGGGCAAAATAGACGAAAAGCAAATGTCCCAGGGAAAAGCTTTGGACCCGGAAATAAGCGGGCTAAACTGATACAATCTGGGGGTTAAAAACCCACCGATTTGCTCTTTTCGAGCAGCCTTAATGATCCGATCCGATCATTTCCGCATCCCGCCGTCACCGCTGTCCTCAGTGTCCTGAAGTCATCCCAATAGCTCAGGAGGGAGAGCGGGTCGTCCAGAAAGCAGAAGGGTGCTGGTTCTGATGTGTCCTTGAGCGAGACACTTTACCCTCTAACTGCGCCCTCCACTCCTAGATAAGCCCACTCTTAGATACGTCAGATACTAGGATGGGTAAATGCAGAGAGTATATGAATTAAAAAAAAAGAATTCCTTTATCCACCAAAGTATTATCAACAACATTGCCTGCAAATACCACACAGGAAATGAACTCTACGTCTTTTTTGCTGACAAATCTCATGTTCACGGCAATATATGGCAATGCAACCTATGAGATTTAGACCTATTGCCTAGCTAAAAATCCCACAGTTATTTTCATAATGTTATAATACATTATATACATCAAACGTCCGGTAAGGTATTGATTAAGTAGCGGCCACTTACACACACTGAAAGGATTGTAAGTACCGACCAGCAGCAGCCTCCTCTCTCCTACGCCTGCGAATAAATGACATGGAGGGAAGGAAAACAGAAAGGTCCGGGAAAGCAAAGAGTCCGGTCCCGTCCAGCCTTTGTTTGCTGCTTCTTGGTATTCTGCAAACACGCTGAATAATGAAGACGGACCCCCGGCATCCAAGCCTCACCGTCTGAATCTTTAAATCTCTCCAGGCCGGGGACGGCAGCGTCTTTCGGCCGCTGTACTGCGGCACAATAGTGGGGCCGCGAGCGCTCGTCAGGTGTGCTGCGAATAATTATGAAATTCCACTTTGAAATGGAAAACGGGTCTTGTGTTGCAACATCAAAATTGCCAGGCTTCCGAACAGCGGCCCTGTGGTCATCAGAACAAGCTCCGGTTTCTCCCTGGAAGTAGTTGTAGTGAGGGAAAGGTTCGACTCCCTTTTGAGATTCCGTTTTTCAGGAGTCACTCAGTGAAAAGTAAAGAGTCGTTCGTTTTTTTTTCGGACTGAGTCAGGAGAGTGAATTCTCTCAAAACTATTTAGTTTGATGGAATGCAAAGTGTAGATATGAATTGATAGACATATGAACTTCTAGACCGCTTTTTGCTTTGGACAAATAATATATAATATATGTATTATATATGCATTAAAAAACAACTGATTTGATCTGATACTATTTATTGTAGGCCATAATGACATGTTTATGACATTTAAAGTTGTTAACAGAATAGCGGTGTGCCGTGAGAGAATTTCATTGTAAACAGCATGATTCACAGGGTTAATATATGTACGGTGAAGAGACGGATTGGATCTAAATCACGGATGCAGAACATATGAACCGTGCCAGCTACAGTTGACGCCGCCGCTAGCAAAAGACTGACGACTGACAGCCACATCTTCCGCCATCATCAACATTCCTTAAATCACTCGCCGCACGTTGTCCAAGACGGGCGGCAGTTTATGTCCGTGACGTCATCTCTGATGTCCAATTTAATTATGGGATGTGTTCCGCGGCTGCTGTGGTCCCACGCACCCATTGCGCTAATGTGGGAAGAGGTGGTTTCCTGCTTGGTCAACTGCTCTCAGACTGATCCCATTATTTCCAGGCCTGGTCCAGGCCGCGGCCGTTAAAAGACATAAAGTCCTGGTGCTTAATCCTGTTAGCGCTGCAGACCTGACATTGCTTATTGGCTCGATGCTCGGGTGTAAACACTCCGGAACCTCTAAATACACTGTACTGAATTAAATGATTACACTACTACTTTATTGCCATCATCATTTCTCGATATCTATCTATCTGTCTATCTAGCTAGCTACAGAGGGTGACCACATTCTGCGGGAACCGTAAGTGTAGCAAACGTTCGGCGCTTTGCCGGTGGCGGGGGGTAAGAGACTGACTGAGGGAGAGTCCTTGTTATGCACGGGGCTTTTTATGTTTCGTTCAATAAGGTAACGAAGAGGAATGGGGACGTGCAGCGGAGTCGCCTATAGGAAGTGCCAGCCCTGCACACACACACACACACACACACACACACACACACACACACACACACACACATACACACACACACACACTTCTGAAAGCACACAATTCACAGCGAGCGAGTGGGCGTGTTGATGACGTTTCTATCTTGCACCACTGGCACGCCCCTCTTCTCTAGTGGGATCTTCGTGCACAGTGTAGCTGCTGCATGCTTCTTTCTGATGCCTGTGTGTATATACTGTATATATATGTGTGTGTGTGTGTGTGTGTGTGTGTATGTATATGCGTATATCTGAGTGTGTGTGTGTGTGTGTGTGTGTGTGTGTGTGTGTGAGTGTGTGTGTGTGTGTGTGTGTGTGTGTGTGTGTGTGTGTGTGTATGTATGTATGTATGTATGTATGTATGTATGTATATATATATATATATATGCTGTGTATATATGTGTATATATGCTGTGTGTATATATATATATAATATATATATATATATATATACAGTCTGCTAAATGACTAAATGTAAATGTAATGTAAATGTAAAATATGAAAATAGTGTTATTATTTTAATTGTGCTGAAAACCAAGACAAAGTGGTAAATGTTTAGTGTTTTACAGATATGTCGGGACTCGGGACACACAGCTCGAAAACCAGGACAACCCCAGACCAAAACCGGGACGTCTGGTCATCGTATACCTACCTACCTACCCATCTACCTATCTACCACCCACCTACTTGCCTACCTACCTATATACAGTGTACTTTTTAAATATTTTTATACTAAAACATCCTGCATATAGATGACCTAGCAGGTCCTCAATGTTATCCTCATTTTAGAAACAGTGCATGTTTGACATTGATGTCATCCAGGATCTGTACGTCAGTGTACAGCAGTGCATCTCTGCAGGAGAAGATGGATAGTCAGCCTGAGGAACCAGATGTGGCTGGGGTTTGGCGGGTCCTTGTCAGACCTGGGACCAGGGGGCCAGGGGACCAGGGGACCCCACGCAGCTCCAGCTGCTGAATCGCACATTTCTGTGCAACTTTAGTGGCCTTAAAGACAACATATGTAGTTGGAAACAGCAGAAAATCTCTAAACAAGTTTATATTATCAACATATCTACTGTATATTTTAATGAAGACGTTAGGCAAAACTCACATTGGAAGTGACTGATTTTCACTTTCCATTCCACCAAAATAAATGTTTTTTACAGCATTAAATGATTCCTGTGATAATTCCATAAAAAAATCCAGAACCAAACCAACTCTCCTGGCTCTCATCACACCTGTACAACTGAGTTAAATGAACGAAGAGTTGGAAAATGTAACTCATTTTTTTGCTGAGTCGGTTGTAAAGAGACAAATCCCAAAAAATAGCTTCACTTTTTCTACACTAGTATATTGCAATATTGTTGGTCAGAGATAAGAGCAGTTAAAGACCCTCTGCAACCCTGGTTCGACCTTACCAGGCAAAATTTGGAGAAACGTGTTTGTTTTTGTTTTTCAGAGCTCTGCGCGAAAAATAAATTGTACACTTGCATGAATATGAAGTTGCTAGTGAGAAGTTCTGAACATGAAGCAATCTGTATGGTCAAAGTCAAGCTCTCCAAGTGGAACCATAACACGTTCTCTTTGAGGAGAAAAAATAAATGAAAAATATGGGCTAAGAAAGAAAAATTTGATAATGACTGGGGAGCATTTCTTGGCCAGAGGTTTTGAAAGTGAGCCGCTTTGTGACAGAAAATCTCAACATCTCACTTGAAAATAAGTGTCCTCGCACAGAGGATAATGGAGCAATCTGCATGGTAATGGCTGTATTTGAAACACTAAGTGAGGAGTTAGACAACGCCCAAATGGGCTGTCATGGTTTGGTAATTGTACCGGGGGAAAGCATACAACTGGCTTCCATGATGCAAAGATGAATATATATAAATGTGTGTGTGTGTGTGTGTGTGTGTGTGTGTGTGTGTGTGTGTGTGTGTGTGTGTGTGTGTGTGTGTGTGTGTGTGTGTATAGCAGGATCATGCGCCCTGTCACACTGCAGAAAATGTTCAGGAATGGTTTGAGGAATGGCAATGAGTTCAAGGTGTTGACTTGGCCTCCGAATTCCCCAGGGCTCAATCAGAACGAGCGTCTGTGGGATGTGCTGGAACAACAAGCCCGATCCATGGGGGCCCCACCTCACAACTTCCAGGACTTAAAGGATCTGCTGCTAACGTCGGTGCAGATAACACAGGACACCTCCAGAGATCTTGTGCAGTCCATGCCTCCACGGGTCAGAGCCTGTTTTGGCGGCAGGAGGGGGAGCTGCACATTATTAGTGGTAATAAGTGTGATTTTAATGTTGTGTCTGATCAGTGTGTAGTCAAATATAGGAAGAATAGCAAAAAATAAACAGAAATAGACAAATATATTGAAAATATAGGAATCCATGATGTTGAGGTTAATTTTGTCCAAGAGGAGTGAACCGTTATTTACCCTGACATCACAACTTCCATCGAGGTGTAATTGCACTCGACGGGAGGTGACCCACGTCTGACCTGAGACATCGCTATAAAAACATTCACATAGATGTCACTTACTCTTTGCTAATGATGCCTTTCTAATCTAGGACAATCAATACTGTTTATATGAATAATAATACATGAACATTTTAGTATTTTTAGAGCTCATAGAGCTTATCACCGGGTGTTATGACATTTCACTGCATACACGTATGACAAATAATCTCATGAACTTGAACTTGAAAAAACTAAAATGCATACATTCTCCGCTTGAGAAGGACATTGAAACCAGCAAGAAAAACATTTGTTTTGTTTGTTGGCAAAGTGCCATATGTCCCAGTGAAAAGAAATGACTGTTTTCCTACAGATTTCTCCAGATACAACCTCCCCCCCACTCCGCCCCCCCCCAAAAAAAACAGAGAGAGGGAAAACAACCTCCAGTACAATAAACTGCTTGGAGGGGTTTTACAGAGGTAAAGTATGTTTTCAACACCTAAAAAATCAACCACAAAACAGAAAAATTCTTGTGCAATTATTTTCCGTCCGCCTTGGCTTTTTGTTCGTGTCACCATTGCATCTATTTTATTTTATTTTATTTTATTGTTACTGTTGAGGATAAAACATTTTGAAAAACATAGCGAAGACAACCAAAACAGAATAAAACAATTTGTGTCTTTATGTAACAAACTCCCACCTAGTGATGAAAGGTTGGAATATTTTTTTGAGAGCCGGTTCCCACAGTAAAAAGAGTCGTTCCATTTTCAGACTCTTAATTGAATGAAGTTAAGTTCATATCATTCAGACGACTTTGTGTGAAGAATAAATGAGTCAGAAGAGTCGGCTCGGCTCTGAGCTGTGCGTGGAAGTCCCACAGGAATCATTTAAAAATCATTTCTTCTGGTGGAAAGTCTAAATCAGTCCCATACAATATGAATTATGCCTTGGCCTTTTTACACTTTTCATTTAGTCCTCGGTTAGTTAAGATTCACTTGCTCGCTCTCTCTTACTCTCTCTCTTGCTCACTCACTCACTGAATCGGATGCGTGCTCGCAAATCGAGATTCAAGACGCCAGTGTGTGTGTGTGTGTGTGTGTGTGTGCGTGTGTGTGCGTGTGTGTGTGTGTGTGTGTGTCTGTGTGTATATATGTATGTATGTATGTATGTGTAAATGTGTATATGTATATGTGGATATGCGTATGTATGTATGTATGTATGTATGTGCAGTATGTATGTATGTATGTGTGTATATATATATACATATATATAAACGCATACATACATACATACAGTCTGGTGGTACTGTTTAACCAGCCATACTTTGCTTCTTGAACTCCAACGCCTCCAAACTGTGAAGTGCACAACACTCAACTCGTCCTCTCTGTTTCCGGCCCTTCGCTGAGTGCACAACTTGCTCTCTGTGCGCTCATCTTCATTTTAACTGATGTTTAAAAATTGAAAACGCTCATGATCATTTCGACTGAAAATAATCATCTTCAGTCGAAAAACGAAGAAAGAAATTCTGGCAGTCACACTGTAAATTCAATTATAGCATGAATATGTTATTGTGTTTCGAGAGCCCTCGGGCTGCCTCATTCACTACCAGCTCGAGAACAAACCAGGTTTATTGGCTGGGTGTTTTGTGTGTGTTGAGATTATAAATAGTGGACAAATATTAGGTGAAGTCAGCCCTGGCTCGAGAGCCAAATTGATAGGTGGAGCATGAGAAAACCTAGAAGGAACACCATTTCAAAATAAATGACCAAATGTCATTCGTGAGCCAGACACATGACAGGGAGTGGATGTTGTTTGAAACTTGGCACGGCATTTTTCGGCTTCAGGAGTTCATAACGAGTGCATTTATGCTACCATGTGCGTGCATGTATATTCGGCACCGCCCCTCAAAGAAAATACTTTCCCATGTGCATGAATGTTCCCTTAAAAACACCCACTAAAGAGATTATCTTCACATAAACAGTGGATAATTATATCCAGTAGTTGTCTTATCCTGAAGTCTGTGGGTGAGTACAGATTGATTGCTGTTTGCTGGCTCATGTGAATTCCATAACGATCCTTCCTCCCTGAAGTCAAAGCAGCAGAAGTTAAGTGACAGATTTCACCGGTGTTTATCCTTTGCGGGACGGGCCACTTAAAAAAAAAAATAATAATAATAATAAGAGTATACCCACTTCTCCAGCACCACTACACCGCTGACTGTCGCTATTGACTAATCCGAATGGAGTATTCCACAGAGCCGTGCGATAAGAAAAGATAACTGTGAGCTATCAATAAACAGAGAGATGTCAAGTGCTCAAGGTGTGAAATGAAATTAGACATGACCACAAAAATCTGCAGGACGCCGCTCACCCAAACCACTTAACTGTTGAGAGGCAAAGGGAGGGGTGATGGCCAAATATTCAAGAAATACTCAAATTCAAGACTCGTGAACTTTGGGCGAGGAAGGATAAAGAGCACTCTCTCTGCCTCCAAACCTCATACAAAGACACACAACATGAAGGGGGGTTGGGGTTTAACCCTCTTCCCTCCGTGTTGTTCTCAACCTAAGTGTAATGAAAACACTATTGATTGGTGATAAACGCTGAGGCTGCAGGAATGCTGATCACGAAACGTCCGCTCAAAGCCTTTCTGAGGCTAATGCTGATGCTCATTCTCATGCCGCTTCAAGGTACGTTTTAATAAACAGCCGGAACAGCCCCTTTGTGTTTCCTGTGACTGAAATATAAATTTGAGGTTTGGATCATGAGGGAATTCCACTGTGTTGAAAGACAATAATGCTCATGACCACCCCGCTCCTCCTCCTCGTCTGTACATCTGGCTGTGACTGAAATGTAGAGGGAATTAATTTAATTGATGTATTTATCAAGCATTCTCAAGGTGACCCAAATCATGATCCTTTTTAATTGATTGAGTGATTTTTCTTTCACTCTTTCTCTCTCTCACTTGACGTTGTCGGAGCGCTGTACTGTTCAGGCCAAGCAACTTTCTGTTTTAGGATTGGGAATCTTGCAGTCTTGTGGTTTCACACTATATGACTGATCGGCGACAGGGGGTCACATATTACAAGATCTTTCACCGGGAGGAATCCCAGACGAGTCCGTTGGGTTTTCCTGAGTTTTGTCACGACAACACACGCGAGAATTGACATCGGAAATGACTCGATACCGTGCAGGAACGCCCGCTCGGATTCGGAACGCCCACAACTATAAGTGATCACTGTCTGTCTTAACAGTCTCTCTATTGGCCGATCAACCTGAAAGATGAGGAGTTACCTGGCAGGCAAATGCACGCTGGTGTCAACAAACCTAAATCGCGCTGTCCATCTCGGTTTCAGCACTTCATTCCCGAAAACACTTACAACAGAAACGATTATCACTGAACAATCATGCATAGCAATTGCATACGACATTTAAAACTTATACTTAACAAATTCAACTTAATAACATAACTCCCAAAGTATGAACACAATGCATGCTGGGAAACAGGAACGCAAAACACAAATTACTTTCTGCAGGAAGTAATTAAGTAATGCAATATATTACTTTTTTTTTAGTAATGACCCCAACACTGGTTATTACAAGAAAATCAGTTAGTTTTATGGTGATGTTGGGAACAGAGTAAATGTTGAAGATGTAGGACATGAGTGTTAGCATTAGCATCAAGACAACCTCTGAAACGCCCTTCGATATAAAGCAACTGTGCAGTTTTCAACACCCTTTATACCTGTACAGTGGATTTATGAAGTTACATTATTGGCCTATTTCATCTCAGATACAGTGCAAATTTAATCGGGTAAACCCTGGTAAAACGTAGGCCTCCTCTCAGGGGTAAGGTCAAGATGATTTCCCAGACCTGGCACAGTATGCTACATTGCTAATACAGTTAGCGCGTTGCTACTGTACATTGTGCCATTTGTCACACGGCATTTAGAATTCCGTTCGGTTTCAATCTGTTGCTTCTCCCCATTTGCATAAAACTGTGATGATGAATGAGAGAGCCATATTGTTTAGAGAGGATTGGTACTCCAAATGATGCTCTGGCCACCTCGGCGCTCGTGAAAATGAATAATGGCCTACTTCCATTGTGTTTCATTTACAAGTCAGCGTAATCGGGGCGACAATCCATCCTTCTCTCTCCGTCATTGGGGGTGGGGGTGTTGGTTGGTTCCGGTGGATTTGGGTTCCTGTGCTTCTACCTCAAACAGATCGAAGATCCCCTCTGACCAGAAAAAGAAAAATGCCAAGGTCGGGACTCATTGAACAAGGGGTGTAATTTTGTTTACCTTTCAACAGAGAGACTCCTAATGAGAAGATTTGCATTTGGACAACAAATTATTGCATGTTATTGTCCAAAAGTCCGGGCATGGATGATGGATACTTCATCCCCAGGATCCTCTCCCTCTAAATAGGCACAAATGTTGTTGGACACGGCCTTCTCTGTTTTTGCTTTGGCGGCCAAATGAGCCAGCAGAGGGGGGAAGGCTCAAATGGCCGCCGCTATTGCCGTTACAGGTGCTCACTCATGTCTGCAGCCATCACGCTCCAGTGAAAAGCTGCAGGCACAAGCTGTTCTCAGACCCGATGAGCAGCCGGGGAGGGAGCTACGATATCTCCGACAGGGTAGTCGTCGTAGCGTAAGGGGGGCATGCACACACCAGGGATGTGTCCAAACGACCCTGGCTATGCTAACATTTTGGCGAAGTTAATGAGCCGATGGCGCAAAGGCACAAAGGCATGAAGAGGACGCTCTGTACATCGGCGGGAAGGTTCACCCGAGTGGTAATGAAGGATTTTAATTGTGTCTATCATTGTAAGGCATGGGTATTGAGATGGATATCATATCATAAGATTAATCAGGGATGACCCCCAGGGATTGTGCGTTTTAGGCCGAATGTGCTTTTTTTCCTGGTCTTGGCCCGGCGTCAGGTCCCCTTCATATCTGGAATCGATCTTTCCAGACAGAAGGTATGAGCAATACAGAGCAAAGGGACAAAAAGAAAAAACATTTACTGTGACTCAAAGACTACCCAAAGACTGGTTTTGAAGAAAAACACAGCTTATCTGACTGAACAGCAGGTGAGCCACAGCATTGGACAATGACAATGTTGTTGTTTTTTTTCCCGAGCGGTTCCAGACTGGTTTTAAACGCTGTAGGTCTATTTGGTTTGTGAATAATGGCAGACAAAGAATGAAGCTCTTTTCTTCAAGTGTTGGTCAAGTTACCGTTTCCACTTTCTCTGTAGATTTGCATCACAAATCATCAAGCAGTTTCATTACAATCATGGTGATATAATTTCTTTGAGTAGTAAAAGCATCTCGAGACACTGTTAACATCATGGAACAGTTCGAGAAATCGAACCATGCATGTGTGTCTGCTGCTTTTGTGTGGACCTAAGTATTAAACTGTGAAAAAATCAAATACACAACAAATAATCAACACCCATCCTTCGTCTCACATTTGTACACATTATATTACTCAAGACTAAATAGTGCTGCTTCTATAGTAAAAATGAAAACAATGACAACACAGGATTGGTAACAAATTATGTAAATATAAAAGTTAATATGATGATGTCATTGTTTAATATGGAACATACAGTAAGATACAGTACACCATCTGATGTTAAATCCCTTTTGCTGACAATAAGGGAGCCTAACACAGAAGCCCAGTCAAGCCAAACAACTTCTCACAGCCTGTTCCTACATTTAAGGAGAGTTCCCCAGGCAGTGCCATCATAAATCTCCATAAACCAGCACCAAATGGCTCAGTGTACATCACTGCAACAACCACCACTAGTGCCAGTATGACATCCAACCAATGTTTGGTTGAATTAGCCCCACTACAACTCCAGAAGGCTCAACAGGGAGTTCTGATGTCTTAGAATCACCCCCTTCCATATCTACACCTGGCATGCTCAGAAATGCCTCTTAGCGACCCACCACTTAAACCGTGTGGGCCTGCCAAGCGATTACTTCCACTGGTACCACTGATATGTAAGTGCCATGGGTGTACGGGCCTCCTTTATAACTATCATCCATCCCAGACTACCACCACCAATACTGTATGGGCCTGCCCAGTGGCCACTTCCGCTGGCACCATTGATGTTAGCACAGTTCCACTTGTTCCATACAGGCCTCCGCGGTGGCTACTATCCATCCTCAACTACCACCACCTGTACTGTACTGGCACCTTTGATACAGTACCTGCTCAGTACCAAACGTTCCATACGGGCCTGCTCGGTGGCTAGCGTCCCGAACTACCATCATGACACCATGGAGCTTCCTCCCCAACTGATCAGTTTTCTCCTCTCATCTGCAGCCACTGGCTTTTACTTTCCCCTTCTTATAGAGCTGATCTCAGAGAACGACCTTCAATGCCAAATTAGAAAGGAGGTGACATTGATTTAGTTACAAACCATCTATAACCCCTATATGTAATGGTCTAATGTGTACAGCCACAATTGCTACTAAACTACACTTTAACCTCTTCTTCTCAAATGCTTCCTCTATTATTTCCTCAAACAGAACTGTTCACTCAAAGAATACATCATTTGCTCGCTTCTTCTAATACAGAACCTTGTCTGGTCTCAGGGTAGTGGGCTTAATTATCTGTGGAGGCTCCAGTCCCTCGAATTTTCCTAAGCTGTCACCCACGCATCATTTTTGTTGCAAAATCACATTCAGTTGGAGCCGGACAAACGACTGTGGAGACAAGGAGACCTTTTTTTAACCTTTGAATTATCATTGTTGTCATTCTAATGCCAGTAATATACTGTCAACTGTTTGTGTGATAAACTGCACTTGGAGATCTTTCTTCTTTTTTCCCCAGAATAAACTTGGCAACATGAATGAGTCCCCTCTCTCTCTCACTTAACTGCTAATTCAATGGAGGAAATAAATCAATATGGCAACCCAAGTATTTCAGATAATCCAATTCCGGGACACACAATGAGGAGCATCTTCTTTTGAGCAGCAGCAAAGCCTACAACAAAAGCGGAGGAAAAAAAAAAAATGATATATATATATACAAACCCCAATTCCAATGAAGTTGCGATGTTGTGTAAAACGTTAATAAAAACAGAATTCAATCATTTTGCAAATCCTTTTCAACCCATATTCAATTGAATACACTACAAAGACAATATAGTTAACGTTCAAACTGATAAAAGTTATTGTTTTTCTGCAAATATTCACTCATTTTGAATTTGATGCCTGCAGCACGTTCCAAAAAAGCTGGGACAGAGGCAACATAAGACTGGGAATGTTGAGGAATGCTCAAAAAACACATGTTTGCTCATAAAACACATGTCCGCAGCCCCGCCAGGTCACAGCACATCCCAAGCCACCAGGCGCAAGCCGTCTTTGTCTTTGTAGTGTATTCAACTGAATATAGGTTGAAAAGGATTTGCAAATCCTTGTATTCGGTTTTTATTTACATTTTACACAACGTCCCAACTTCATTGGAATTGGGGTTTATACACCTGATGCTCGTTGGTTGGGCTAAGGAGCGTCAGGTTTAAAAACACCATCCACACACTCATTCAGGATGGGAGCCCTGTGTCATGACATGTTCCATCTGCTCCTGGCTAATTCCACATATCTTCACAATATACTGGTGTTAACAACTCCCCGTTATCTGTGTCTCTGTGCCGGAGGTCCCACAAATGGCGCCTGAGCAGAGACCCGGGAGGGGCAGGGCGCCGAGAGAAAGGCGCCCTGGAGTCGATCGGTGGGCTGCGGAAACGCCTTGCTGAACTGGAGGAAGTGCGGGAGTACCTCCGCTGCCAGCTGGGGCCCGTCTTTGCCAGAGTGCGCTCCCTGGAGCACGCTGTGACCGGCCGCCCCCACACGCCACCCAAGTGGCGCTTTCAGGGACCTCCGGCACAGAGACACAGACAACTGGGGGGTGGGTGGGGGGGGGGGGGGTTGTTAACACCAGTTTATTGTGAAGATGAGGCTAGGTGGAATTAGCCAGGAACAGATGGAACATGTCATGACGCAGGGCTCCCATCCTGAATGAGTGTGTGGATGGGGTTTTTAAACATGACGCTCCTTAGCCCAACCAACGAGCATCAGGTGTGGCTGCTCAAGCCATCCTATCCACCACAGTGTCTAGTAATTAAAAAGCAAAAAATAAACCATTGAAAGGAAACACCGGAGTCTTATAATGTGTTATCATGTGCAATAATGGTCGCCATGCATTAAGGATTACATTTATCACTAAATGTAAAGAAAATGGCGTCAATAATGACAGAGTGGGTGAACTTTGTAATAATGGGTATTTAATTCCCTTGCTTTTCCAGAGACAAATTGTTTCAATTGTATTGCTCGGCCGATGGAAATTTGTTTTATTTATGTTGAAGATCCTGAGCCCTTTAAATGTTTCCGGTATGGGAGTGAAATCCAAATGGAAGAAAAAAGTGTGTTAAACAGTGTGCTAAACGTGAGACTAATATTAATAATACTCATAACATTGTTAATTCTCATTTTACCACTACTTCTTTTACCACTACTACTATGAATAATAACATGTGCATGTCCATTCACAATTTAAGACCTAAGACATTTTAATGTGACAGTTTAACAAAATGTCAATGATTCAGTCCTGTATTCCACATTGGCAGATGTTGAAGTCATATACCCGGGAAAGACAGTCATTGTGACTCAGTCACAGAGCCCTGAAGCCCCGCCCCCCGCTGGCTCACTATTCGCTGTTTATCGAAAGTTGAGTAAATATTACATGTGTCGTGCGTCCAAATTGCACCAAATTCGACACTGCACGTCGCTGGGTCCCCAGCAATACACCAAACCATGTGTGGAGTACATTGGATAAATGATTGTGGAGATAATCCAAGGAGAGACAGACAGACAGAGATTCCCGCCTTTGTAGTTCAATTACATAAGATTAGATAATAAGAATCACAGTTTTTCATCAGAGTGTGCTACTATTGTGGATGTCAAGTACACTGATAAACTTGATACGCTGGTTGATCAAATTCACCATCACTGCTATTCACTTCACCCGATTGGACCCCGCCACCAAACAATGCAAACAGCAAATTGAGGTGCACTTACTGTACATTGTATGTTTGTTATTAACTGCCAGTTATAGGGGACTTATTATGAAAAACTCAAACATACATTTGCGTCTCTGATGGGTCTACTAACACACAAACTGTGAAATAAGACAACCCAGTCAGTTGTCCTGAAACGATCCATACACATTTGCAGCCCAACCGTACGTCACGTTGGGCTTCAGTAGAATTAGAGCCCCCCATCTGAGTATCTCCACCCATGGCTGGAGCGCCACCGGGAAGTGCTCTGTTGGCCCCACACTATGCACAGACCTGCACAAATATTTTGAAGGAAAGAGGAATTAATATCAACTGTCTGTGAAGAAACTGCAGGCAATGAAAATCAAAGTATTTCAAAAATAATTCTGCTGTGTATTTCTTTCTAAAAACAATAGTATGCGCTTGATAGACTGTAGGCTGAGGCCCATGATCCGCTATGCTTTTCTCCAAATAAATCCAATAAAAATAGTGTTTTTATTGTCGATTGTGGAAGTGTGTTCTGACGCAGGGCCAGGGAATGAGGAAGAGGAGGCAGGCGGAGGCGAAACAGCGCCGGTTGGCGTGTATTTATTCTCAGTCTTTGAAATAAAAAGGTCGCTCGTGGGACGAAATGATAATTCAAAGGCTCGCAGGCCAATATGAAAATAGACCGTACGCTCGGCACTTCAGTGAGCTCCCGCCGTGTCGTGTCCGGCGGCTTGCCTGGTCAAACATGTCCCGCAAGCGCGCTGAACCTCACTGCGGGGACAACAAAACATATTTCCTGGTTTTGGGATCGGACGAAGAAGCAGAGTCCCTCCGTTGATTCGTCCGATCCACAACAGTGTTTTTATTTTATAAATAAATAAAATAAAAACACCAACCTTTTGGCGCACCGATCACAGGCGCTACATCGCTGACGCGCCTTGGGCACAGTCGTTACCGTCGGAGCAGTGCGCTGTGGTCACAGTCGGTACCATCAGAGAAGGAAGCCCCAGACGCTGATAACTAATGACACCACTGTCGCCAACGTTCTATTACTGTAATACCTCAAAGTGGAGGGACAAAATGCCCGGTGTCCCCCCCTATTCCGGTGCCCCTGCTAAGGAGGGCAGCTTCACCCACAAAAACAGCCCGTTTTGGAACAGGATGGGATAGATAAACCTTAGAATAGCTAGAATGCATAATCTCAGTGGTATTTTCGTCAAATAAAAACTCAATTAAAACATGTTTTGGGGACCTCAGAGATCTATTTCCACTTGTTGAAAAGGAGCATAACGGGTCCCCTTTAAGTAAATATCGGATAAATATCAAATATGGGATTGTGGTGGTGGTATCGTCAGCCAGTTGACAGAACATCCAATGTTTTGTTTGAATAGCATATACTTTATGTAAATACTGTATGTGTAAATACAATGTGTTGATGATTCAGTGTAAAGAGAAAAGTATGTGATGAAAAAAAATACAGATTAATATATTTTATGTACTCACAACATGGCTACTTTAATACTACTTAAATACTATAGTAAAGTGAAGGTTAATTCTCTTTGACACCATTAGAAACCATTGGACTTTCCAAATATCCCATATTTGGAATCACCGTCACTAAAAATGGTTGCTAGGCAACAGCAGGTGCCACAGTCCTTTATTTTGGAAGCTCAGGAGTTTTTGCTCCTTGAGACAGCTAAAGAATATATTTTGAAATTGGTGGGGGTAATTCACTTCTCTCCTTGTCTTACTATAGGAACCTGGTTTCAGGGATGACATTTAAGTACATCAACATTTTATGAGCTTCACCTTTCATAAACATTTAATCAAGTTTGCGGTAGAGCCAGCCAGCTGGTCCCTCCAAACTGTGATCTTGTCAAGATGTGGCCTAGTCAAAATGTGGGCAATTGTATTTTTAATATATATTTATATATCTATCTTACTGATTTCATGTTACTAATTCTATATTCCTATGGATAATTTGTAGTTTAATGTCCTTATTGGCATGCATATACTGTATATGTATGTATATATATATATATATATATATATATATATATATATATATATATATATATATATATATATATATATACACACATATGCCAATAAGGACATTAAACTACAAATCATCCATAGGAATATAGAAGTAGTAACATGAAGTCAGTAAGATAAGATTGAGGTCATAGGTAAGCAATGCATTTTCTGTTGAGATATTGTTCTGCCTCAGCCAACACGGTTGCACAGTAGTCATAGAAGTCTAGAAGGATTCAGGATGATAAACAAGGCCACCAGGAAATCAGAAACTAGCACACTTCTGGGGGGCCAGTACAGGAAAGTAGTAGTAATGGAAGCCACCACGGTGGTAGCCAGGGTGCAGAAATAGAATGATCTGTTGGTAGTCAGCACAGCTATTGTTAGGAAAACAAGAAGGGTCTTGAAAGTAATTGCAAGAAGCAGGCGAGTCTGCTGGGAGAGGTGGACTGGCTCTTCGAAGGATGGGTACTCAAAACAACAGGAATACTAATGTCGGAGAGATATTTCAAGCCAAAGAAAACAGGACACACTTGTGACAAGAGACAATACATCATTAGGAAATACAAGAGATTCTTGTACATTAATTCAGCCACATGGGTAAACTAAGGGCATAGTATAAGCACATGTAAAGACACTCCGTGAAAAACACATTTTCCAACAAATGGTGATAACTAAGAGGAAAATAACTTGAGATTTAATGGTAGCTTCCAGGATTACAGGAGGAGTACTCCTCCAACTGAGGAAAGGGTCCTCCAATGGTTGAAAGAAAGACCTCCAAGGGGTGAAAGACATCCATTGCAGGGAGGACTCCAATGGGTGAAATCCCTTTTGCATTCTGATTCCCTTTTACAACTTTAAGGAATTGATTAAAAAAAGACGCCTGCTCCAGAGGACCGCCAGTCCTTTAAAGTGTCGCTAATAACCTAGTAATCTGCTCCGGTGAGAATTGGAATCCAATGAAGAGAGTGGTGGTCAAACATTCAGGTAGGAGGAGCAGCATTTCTTACAAGGTGAAGTTTTTGAGGTGTATTTTGAACAAACCTCACAGCTGGTATGTTGGAACAATCGAGTTGAGGATTAATAAAAGCATAAAAAGTCATTGTAACGATGCTTTTATTAATTCTCAACTCGATTTTTCCAATGTACCAGCTGTAACTGTCAAATTATAACCAAAATGAAAAACTGTTCTAGCGAGGCTACGTGTTAATTTGCACGGATGAAATGGACAAATTAACAGTTGATGAGACTTAATTTGGTTAATTCAATTGAATGTGTCCTTGACCCCTACTAGATAAGAAAGAAAAGCAGAAAAACTATTTGTCAGCAGTGATCACCATGTTTTGATGTTCGCAGAATCTACCCCCCACGTGAACCAGAGAAGAAGAGAAGAACGGCTCTACATGAAACAGAAAAATGCATTTCAGTGGCATTTAGTCAATACATAAATAAATGAATGCTATTCCAGCTCGCTCGTACAGTAAATTTGGATACGCTCCATCCTGGGCGACCCTGAACAGCAATAAGCAGACAAAATAAAGAAATGGATGGATGGAAGGATGGATGAATGGAACGATGCTACAGTAGCTTTAAAATGATCAAAGCATGTTGTTAAATACTAAATAAGATTTTCAAAATGAAAGCGGTTTGATGAAAACTTTTTTTCTTTTTTCCATCCAGTGACTCACTCAAACTTTTTCACACCATATGAACTGGTTGTTCAATAACCAGGCATGGACCTTTTTTTCCCCACAGTGGGAAACAGTGAAATCCACTTATTCTGGACAGCATTAAGTTGAACCTTATTGAATTTCTCCTTAAGCATGATGCATGGTCTATTCCTCAGTGTCTCTGGGCAGTAAAGGATTGGATGAAGTCTTCAGACCGACTTCCCCTGCGTCTTGCCAACAAACCGAACCTTTTCGGCTTCAAGGTCATACCACAGTCAGGACATTTTAAACATTTCTAAATCTGATTTCAGCCTCCCCCATGATATATTTAATATCCACCTGACAGAAACAGATGGCCTCCATCTCAATTCATTGATCATACATTTCAAGCATCAATTATGTAGATGCACACCTGCAAGCCCACAACCTGCATAATTCTGCTCGATTCAAGAGGTTTCTCTAAACTCTAAATAACTTTATTAAAGTCCAGATTAACAAAAAATCGCACATGATAGGATTATATATATATATATATATATATATATATATATATATATATATATATATGTATACATATATACATGTATACATATATATATATATATATGTTGTATATATATATATATATATGTATATATGTGTGTGTGTGTGTGGTGTGTGTGTGTGTGTGTGTTTGTGTGTGTGTATATATATGTGTATATATATATATATTTATGTACACACATTATATATAAATGGTGACAAATTTTATTCCGCAACATTAATGTTAATATAGTCTAAGTATACTGTGTATTCAAGTAATCACAGCATAAGGATGTAGAAGTAGGTTTCCTCTCTGACCACACTATCAAATCCTCATCAGTTAAAAGCAGCTGCATGTTGAATTTGTGAGATACCAATTGAGGCAAATCTCATTAGATACACTAAGCGAATCATCCTCCCATTACTTATACTATTTGATATTCAAAATCAAGATGGGTTCCTTTTGTGTTACTGGAGATTTTGGAGAAAAAAACAACAATTTGGAATCTTGAATGGAATGGAATGGAATTTATGGTAATGAAGTATGAAGTTAATGGAGAGGTACGGATAATTACAATTTATTACTTTTTCCATGACTAATGATGGTATCATTAGTCATTAGTTGCTTTTGCATGGCCTTATAGAGCGCAAATTTGTATTGACGGCTACTAGTCAGACTGAGCTACTTAAGCGAAGACTACTAATGCTAAGACTACGGATGGTAAGGCTACTATTAAGATTACTGATGGTAAGACGACTAATAATACTACTTAAGGTAAGACCACAGTAACAAGACTGGTTGGTTGTGGATTAGAGATGCACCAGGAGCCAGGTGGAACAAAAGGCAGCCTTAGCTGTGCATTTATTTCAACCAAAAGATTTGTCTTGATATATAATTAATAACTTGTAGTTTGCAGCATGGAATACGGACCAGCCTCACTGTCAGGACAAAGAGGAAGAGGTGAAAACAAGAGTTACTGTAGCTTTGTAATTTTGTAATTACGGTTCGAAGGGGCTATGCAGCACATGCCCGACGATGAGGTAGCGTGCGCGAACAGCCTCCGGTTCTATCGCCACCTCCAGCTGTGAAGCTGGCAGCACAAGTGAGATACTCTTTAAACCTCATGCCGCGCATGCTCTGAATGAATATGTCGTGGCAGAAAGGTAGCATCTATAAACCTTATCCCTTGAGGCGGCAGTTAGGGGTGTACCACTCCGGCTATTGCTGTGGGGCAGAGACAGGGAGCCATGCTCTCCCCTGCCAATGGCAGATGTAGGGAGAGCAGTTTCCTGTCACTGTGAGGCTCTCAATGGTCTCAGTGAGAGCGCCCCCGAACGTCTCCGAGATGGGGGCGTAAAGCGTCACTTTCTCGGACTGGCGCATGGCGGTCCTGGACAGACAGACATCACCAGCAGCAAATCTGTGGGCCAAGCGAGAGCATGCTCCGCCCCCAGGTAGATAAAACATCTGCCGTGGGAGTTGTCCAACCCCACAAGTCCGATGCATAGACGGGGGGCTTGTTAAAAAATTGTCATGTTCTCAAGATGCCGAGGAAGTGTAGAGGTTCCTGATTGACTCGGTGATGGAAATCTTGAGATTGGAGTTGTCTCCGATGAGTGATGACTATTCAGTTGCAGCTGAATTGGTTTCAGGGGACGAAGGGAGCACTAAGCAGTTTTTATTGACTATGCTGCTCCATCCTGATTGGCTGAAGTGAGTGGATGAATACATTTTCGAACTATCCCATACATCTGTATGTGAAATCATGTTAAGTCCTCCATGATGTGGACTCCCAGGTGCTTGAAGCTGCGCACCCTGTCGACAGAAGTCCCATTAATCATCAACGGCGCGTGCGTCCTAAAGTCCACAATCAGCTCCTTAGTTTTACTGACGTTATGGCAAGGCCATTGTCCTGGCACCAGTGTGACAGATCAGCCACCTCCTCACGCTAGGCCTTCTCGTCGTCGTCAGTGATCAGGCCCACCACGACGGTGTCGTCAGCAAACTTAATGATAGTGTTTGAGCTGGACCTGGCCACACAGTCATGTGTGTACAGGAAGTACAGTAGGGGGCTGAGGACGCAGCCCTGGGTGGATCCTGTGTTCAGGGTGAGGGTGCTGGATGTGGCCCTCCCCACCCTCCCCACCTGGGGCCGGGCTGTGAGGAAGTCCCGGATCGAGGCACACAGCTTAGTGTTCAGTCCTCACTCCAGCAGCTTGACAGCCAATCTGGTGGCGACAATGTTGTTGAAAGCTAAACTGTAGTCAATAAACAGCAATCTCACATAGCCCCCCTCCCGGCCATCCAGGTGCGTGAGCGTGGTGTCCAGTACCTGGGAGACCGTGTCGTTTATGGATCTCTTCGGTCAAGGGTGCGGGGGAGGGCGGCACAGATGTAATCCTTAATCAGCCTCTTGAAGCACTTCATGACCACCGATGTGAGGGCCATTGGACGGTAGTCATTCAACCAGGCTGGAGAGGTGTTCTTCGGCACAGGGATGATGGTGGACCTCTTGAAGTAGGACAAGGCCAGGGGGCATTGAATATCGGAGTGAGCACTGGGGATAGCTGGTTAGCACAGGTCTTCAGTACTCGTCGAGATATGCCATCTGCGCCCACAGTTTTCCTGGTGTGCGCTCATCCACAGCTGTGTAACTAAAATTATCCGGCGAGCTAGCAGTCTGGTTGCCAGCCTCAAACTGCACATAAAAGGAGTTCCGTTCGTTGGCTAGGGAGGCGTAGGCTCTCGTGGCTCGGGGGGGGGTGCTGCTCCTGCAGTTAGTAATAGTCTGCAGCCCCTGCCACAAGTGTCTGGTGTCTCGTTGCTCCAACAGTATCCCCACTGTGTCTCTGTATGTCCGTTTAGCATTAGGAGGCTGCTTGTAATCGTCCATGTTGTCGGATACAAGACCTTCGTTGTAAGCGGCCGTGCGAGCATTCAGAGCGCTGTAAATGGATTTATCGACCCGCGGTTTCTGGAAAATATCCTAACTTTCACCATGGGAATGATGCTGTCAGCTATCGCAGCTATGAAACTCATAGCATCTACCGGAAACTCTGTGACATCATTGGAACTTGACTGGAACATGTCCCAGTCTACATCACTCAAAGCGTCCTGTAATTGTCGCCTCAAAGCGCCTCTGATTCGTCTGACCACCGCTTTTCAACAGTGTTTATGCGTGTGCTTGGTTTAAAAAAAGATAGAGAGAGGGAGAGAGAGAGAGAGAGAGATGCTTACCGTACCCTTCCCCTTTCTATCCTTCGCTCTGCTTTCAGTGTTTCTGTCCAAGCTCCTCCATCACTGCTTTTTTACATTACATTACGGTCTGTTGAAAAGCCTCCATGTGTTTCCCTGGCATCAAAACTAGCCCTAAAAACCTGTCCCATACTTTTCACTTTTATAAACTCAAGGTTATATGTTCACACTATCCTTATTTGGTGAGAAACAAGAGCCTGGCAACTTCGCAGTAGTTAAGATTGCTAATGCTATGACGATGAATGGTAAGACTACTTATGGTAAAATGGTCAGACCACTAATGTTAAGACCACTAATGCGAGGATTACTAATAAGACCACGAATGGTAAGACTACTAATGCTAGGCTAGACTTTCTACCAGGGCATTATACAGTTGGAAGCGCCAGACCAAGTGTTATGTATTGAGCGCCAAACAGTAAAAATAAATCTTTTTCAAAATGTAGTTAGTCTAAGGTAAAATTAGTCCAAAGCAAAATATTTTTGCAAATAGTTCTGCCTTGGCAAGGGAACCACTGTTGCAGATCATGTGATTGTTAGAATGAGCAGTTAAAATGATTTTGATTCTTGAGCCACAGAGACACAGAGAAATGAATGATATGTGACGTAAGAGTCTAATTAAAATGCTTTACCTAGCCACTGGAAGATGGCGAGAGGAATGAAGCCTCGTTTTTGTCACAAGTCAATGGATCCATTGCAAGAAAAAAATGCATACAGAGTGGGAGTAATGTCCTAGTCATGTTCTGAGTTGCCTATGATGCATCGGTTTTAATTGTGTAATTAGTGGTGTGCTTTGCATTGCTGCATTCCTGGGAATTGCTCAGACAGGAGGAGTTTTGTTTTGTGGGGGCAGAAAATGATAAGTCTCTATGGATGTACCAGGTCACCTTTGCTCCTGTGTTGACAATGACACTCACAGCAACCCCAGTCACTCTGGTGGTGTGAAGGCGTAAGTCGCAAGATGATGGGCAGGGCCAAGATATTGCATGAATTCCATGGTAGTTGTAATGTCAGTGGTCCCCAAGGGCTCTAGTCTCAGGGACTAATTTCTCAATTAATTTCTAAGATTTATTTTCTTTGAATGAATACTGCACCTATGCTTTCATTAATGTTTAAAACTCAAATCAAAGAAAATAGTCGAAACAAGGGCTTAACATTCATGAAATCCAAGGATGTGAAAAAGCAATTGTAACGAAAGCAACTAAGATCCATTCCTGGGACACCAAAATGCTCTTTTACAAGACAGCATTACCACAGTAATAAGAACACACATTGCTCTATTCTACAGATCATTTGAGAAAAAACAACCACATCTACGACATACAACTTGTCCAAACAAGTTGTAAACAAGTTTTGTGAATTAATGGGAACGGTGGGGATTCTTTTTGGCTCTGACAAAAGAGATGTCCGAGGTGATGATTGAAAAAAATAAAAGCCTGTGTTCACTGTGTACCTGTGCTTTGTCTTCAGCTGGACCAGGGGTGGGAAGCCACATACTGTATATATCGCGCTGCATGGAGGGATGATTTTGATCATATAAAAGCCAAGTGTAGTAAAGTCAGTAATCACACTACACCAGAATCGAGGGTGTACTGGCTCAGTCAATTTATTATTTTCAGCATACAATCACACGAGAACTCCGGCAGCTCACTCTCCTTGGTTCTTTGCAATGACCACGCTTTCCATCTCGGCTCCAAAGGGATCCGGTATCCTGCTGTCCCTTATGTTTCTTGCAGAAGTAGTCATTAAACCGGTCTTGCTTTTTTAATGAGATGTGTTGTCATTGTTTTCTTTAGCGCTTCAAGACAAAACACAACGACTGGTCATGGCGGGGAAGAACTGCTGCAGTTTGGCTAAAGTAAATAATGTCAGATGCTGCAGTGGTGGCTAGGCTAAGGGTGGTGTAGATTGAGTAGATAGGGTATTTTGTAAGGAGTAGATAAATTTGAATTCAATATATCAAGGCATCTACTTTATTGAAGAAAATCAATGTAGTTGATGTAAAAAAAAAATATGGTCTGGGTAAGGTGCCTTACAAACTAGTATATGTTGGGGCGAGGCTGCTAACCAGAGCTATGGGGGCGCCTTAGACAATACTCAAGCAAAGTTAAACCTCCCTCCAAGCACCAGGGAACAGCTGCCCTTTTCATGTATGTTGGCAGTGATAACACAATTGATTGCACTCGTCATCTCTCTAACTTTGTAGTAGGTACAAGCTGTAGTATTGGCCAAATCAGACTTGTGAACCCAGCTTGTGTCCAGAAAAAATGGTGACGATTGATCTCTGACTAGATTCCTATTGTCTGTGGTTGTACTCATTTTGACTCTGACATTCACATAATTTACTGCTCTGGTGTTTGGCACGTATGTCTTATACAGAACAAAGTAGTTTGGTTTGATTATTGACAACCTATTACGTTCAACGGCCCAGTCCCTTTTCAGACAGCCTATCAACCAATTTAGCCACTTTTACACCAAGGTACAGGAGCTAAAGGAGGAACCATTTAGATCACAAAAGTAACAACAGGAAGCTTAGCAGTCCCTAAGAGAGTTCTTGGAACCTTCTGAAACAGGATCCTTTGCAAGTACCACAAGCAAGTGTTACATCAGTTGGGTACTGTTATTTGTGGTTGTGTTGTTCAGTACTTCAAACAACGCCCCAACATGTCCCAATTTTATTTCAAGCCAATTACGAAACTAAGTTCATCCTGTGAAAAAAGCCTTAAGTTCCAAAGTACTGGGAGTACTGTTCATGGTACCTTGTTCCTGAGGTGGAAATTATATTATATACCATAAACATTACTTTTATTCATTCATTCATTTATGACACTTTCCATTGAAAAATTCATTTAACTTAAACAGAGGCTCCTATGTGAACATGAGGACTAAGACCAAAGCCTTTAGACAAACCAGCAGTATATTGTCACATTTTGGATCATATCACAAAATATGTGATGTATCCTCTGAGGCGTTGCAGCGCAACATTTTTTTTCCATGAGAAGAAGTGTAGTCCGGATTAATTTATAACGTTACTTTATCAAAACTTGTGGTACTGTGGCACAGTGCATTGCACTGCTGCCTCACAGCAAGAAGGGCCTGGGTTCGATTCCTGCCTAGGGCGCTGTTGGCACTAAGCTCCAGTGGGTTATCTCCAAATTAGGGCCCTTTCTGTGTGGAGTTTGCACATTCTTCCCGTGCTCACATGGGATTTCCTCCATCTGACATCAGAAAGGACCCCCACCAAAAACATGCACACATCACTGATGGACATATTTAACCAGGTCCCTAGACATGTCATCAAATGCTGCCCACTGCCCCCCCAGAGGAAGGACAAGCCGAGATGGGTCAAATGCAGAGGCCGCATTTCACCAACCACCATCTAAAAGCATGTGTGTCATGTGATGATTAAAGATCCTTCTTCAAAACAGTTTCACATTCTGACTTAATATCAAAGAATGATCCTGATCTGCATGGTTTCATCAAAGGGAACCATAACATCACCATTTGTGCGGTTCAAGTTGGTGAGTGACTTTTTTTACCCCTGTGAAATGCTGGTGGATCAAGCAGCCTCAGCCTTTTAATTTTTATCTAATATTTAGAAATCAAAAGTTTGGAAAATAAGTTGAGGGATAGAAAACATCTTGAGGAACATAAATCTGCTATCATCTTGTTTTGGACCAAGAAAGAAATTTCCGATGTTTTTTCACGTTTAGCCAACAGCACAGCGCTGTGAAATTCATGGGGTTAGGATGTGGTGGGTCACAAATATGAGTTGTTGTATTTGGAGACCATATTCCCACCGTGACTTTATTTTGTGAACTACAAAAGGCTGAAACCTATTGTTACTCTTCAGAGGTAGAATGTGGCTGCATAATGTCCACCGAACTGTGTTTGGAATCTATCACCTGGATTTGTGTCTCACCGAGGTTAAATTGTCCTTTTTTTGGAGAGAAGGAATAACATAGAAAATACGCAGACAATATTGCAGGGCCTTATCTTGTGTTCAGTCAAAGTGTTTAAAACAGCCTGGCATCCCAGACACCTTATCTGAGCTAACAGACACTGAATCCATTTGTCTTATTACTGACGGCGAAGTGTTTGTGGAAGCACATTGATGGTCCCCTGTTTATTCAGCAAGATCAAATATCAGTTAATATACTACACACTGCTGGATGGTGGAGAAAATATTAATGTAACTGGCCCTCACATACACTTACTATAAATACCCTGCTTCACATCTTGTATCTTGGCTTTTTGTTTTCCTTTGCAGCGATGAAACCTTCAGAGATGAGAAGCCCACAATTTCAGTTTGTAAAAAAGTTCTTAAAGTTTGTAAACAAAAGAGAAAAATCGATACTCAGGTGTCAGAATCAGAATCAGTTTATTCAGCCTCCTACATTTACATATGCAAGCAATTTTTTGTGGTAAGGATTGGTGCCTTGCTGTACAGACAATTCAAGTTCAAGTTCAAGTTCAAGAGATTATTTGTGACATACATATACATACGGTCATACATATATGCAGTGAAATGTCATGACACCTGGTGATTACACACACTTAACATGAAAAAAAACTCAACAGGTGAAACAATATCAAATATTCAAAAAAATAGCTGATTTAAAATCAAAAATATGTCAAAATATAGAAAAAATGGCCAAATATTTACAAATTCGCCAAAGTAGAAAAAAAAAGACTAAAATTGAAATAAATATACAAATATACAAAAATATAACAGAATATGCTAAATGTGTTCTATGCACAGGATATATTTTATCAAAAGGCTATGGTGGGCAGTGGCAGATAAAGGTGGTCATTGGCCCCTAGGCTGCTCTTTGTGTGGGGCCCCTCCCTTACTTACGCTTTACTAGAAAAAAACGTATTTAGTGCAATGTGTAAAAGCGTGTTAGGAATATTACATCCTCCACACACACACTCGGGGTGCACTGGCTTAGACACACACATTGTGACAGCCTTTACTACAAACAGCAATGCTACAGAAAAAAAGGCATTCACGGTGCATCTGCAAGCTGGTAACAGCGTTTATCTTTCTAAACCAAGAGGTACAACATCTGCAGCAGTACAGAACACCGTTTTACTGAGGCAAAATCACAACATCCTAACAGAGACACAAATCGAACCGCTATGCAATACTCAAATAAAACAAAGCCATGAAAATACAGTAAACACAACAGCAGCACAATCATAAATACATATTCCTACCTTTAGAAGTTGTTCTTCCTTGTTTTTTTTTCGGACAGAGAAGTCCTTAATGAGGCAAGTAAAATCAAATTTGAACTTCACAATCACTTCCAATGGACATCAGGGACAGGTGAGTCAGTCTGTTTCGGCCAATTGTGGATCTCAGTCTAATTCTAACTAGTCCCAGTTTTGAAAAAGAATGCTCCCTGCTGGCATTGGTGACAGGCAAAGTCATAAAGTCGAGTGCTATATCAACATTTGAATGTGTTTTCCTTCCTTTCCGCTGTTCAAGTTCCTCACGTTTATAACAAATGATGAATCAAAAATGAAAACTATGAAAATCGGTTCAGAATTAAGCAAGTTACAGTCAATTTTGTGGAGAAGACATGATGTGGCCTGCACATCTACCCAATCAGCTGCTTCCTTTTAAAATGTTTCTTATGGCCCAATAGGAGTCAAGGTTTTCCTTTCTCTGAATTAAATTTGAAAATGGATAAATGGTCTGGCCAATCTGGGGCCCTTGCACACATGGGGTATCTAGAGTGCGGCCTAGGCTAGCCTGTGCATTAATCTGCACCTGATGGCAGGGCTGAGTGGCAGTATAGTTGCTCGTATTGGCTGTGGGCATAAAATATAAATATAGATGGATATTGATATGAATTCATAGGTATAAATGAGAATTGTTACTATGTTTTACTTAAACATAGTAACATTCTAGTAATTACTATGTTACTAAATTATTGCAGTGTCTATAATATTATTCCAGTATTACTACAATATTGATGTGTCAATACTTCTGTTGCTTCCCGCTTACTCACCTCACAAATAGTCTGAAGGGAGCGAACGGCAGAGGAAGCAGAGGAGATGTGAGGGATGTCAATGAAGATAATTAGTACAGAGTGAGTGAAGGTAGAGACAGAGCGAGCGAGCGAGGGAGGGAGGGAGGGAGGGAGGGAGGGAGAGAGATACAAATCAATGACAGATCAGTGCATTACACTATCACAGCTTCCACTGGCGCATGGACGCCGCTCCTCTGATCAGCCACACCACAAAGCTGGTGTTTTGGGATAGCGACCATGTGGTTTGTATGTTGTGAGAAAATCCTTTATGTATGTCTAAAATCTCTATGTTTATCTATGTATATCTATGTATATCTACATATATCTATATATTTATATTAATGGCTATCAAACGATTAAAATAATGAATCGTGATTGATTGCACAATATTCGTGAGCTTAATCAACATTTTTAAACGTACTCAAATGTATTCAAATAAATATAAGTTTTATTTTCAATTTAAAATACAGTATGTTGTCCTATAGTATAGCCATAGACTTAAAACACCTTGGATATAAAACATAGCTTGCGTAACATGAAACCTTTGACATTGAAATTTTGTAATTTGTGGTTGGTTAAAAAGTATTGTATTCAAATAGTTCTCTATCTCTACATACTGTATGTTGTTATAACAATACTGGAGACTTTTCCAAACGTCTAGCTTTTCCAAAAGCACTTATAATGCTCACAATTGCATTTTCAGGGAGTCACACTGTTGATGAAGCGCTGCTGGCCAAACTGGCCTATTGAGACCGTTTCAAGGCTAAAACGTATGTTAAGTGACTCAATTCTATCACGTCGCATTAAGCCAAGACCATTGCGGCCAAGTGTAAAGCTAATGCAGAAGTGTGTTAAGCTGCAGTTCAGCTAATGGCCATTAGGCACTGCTCCAGAAAACCTCAGGCTGAATTGAAGTCCATAAGAATAGAAGGAGCTTCTCGCTGGAAATAAGGAGCCAATATTTTGTTTCCACCTCCAACAGTGTCTCAATATCTAAGTTTACTTCTTTTAGTGGGTGTCATTGTTGTGATTTTCCAAAAATATTTTCCATAAAGAAAAAAATATATTAGAGCTTAACGAGAGGTATGTTTGGGACCGTATTTACCTGCCTACACTACTGCGAGGGTGGGCGGGTTGGTAGTTTCAGCCATTCCGCCATCCTCAGCACCCTCGAGACTCCCCCCTGCAGCCCAAATTTAGAAAGCTCCCGCCAAGATGGCGGCGAGCATTGAACCCAAACTGGAGACTCCAAAAACCAACGGGTAACGTAACAATCGCTATGTCCATTTCTTCAACAGTCTGTGGTTGTGATTCACAAACAAAGGGATACAAAATAATACTGATTGCCCCTTCCCAAGAGCAAAAGGTGAATGGGAGCTATAGATATACAGTATATCCAGTGCCTTAGACATTTTTTATTTTAATTTATTCACCAACAAAGCATATACCCTTTTTAGGGACACATGGGGTTGCCATTAGCTTTGTTTCTCTGACAGGCGACACATCAGCAGTTAAGAAGCAACATCTTTCCAGTTTTTTTTTAGTTTTTTTGTCGGTACAGTAGATAAATAAAGCCACAGCCATGCAGCGCGTATCCATTATTTGTGATTAAATCTTTACTTGTGCGTTGTTTGAACACTTAGTTACAATAATAACATACTTTTTTCTTTTTTTTTTGTGTGCATAGGTAGCATTTTTTAAATCATAAAAGAGATAAAAATAAAAGTGTTGCAACAAGGAAGTGGAGAGGTTTTAACTCACTGCAGATGCGTTGGGTCCTCGACTTCCATGTTGTTGGATAAGTGGTGTTCATTTATTTATTCTCCACACCAAATACAAAAGCAATCTCCATCATAATATTCATCAATCCGGATTGGGTCGTTAATGTAATGATGCGCAACATTCCCGGAATTGAATTAAAAAATTAGTGTGTTCAGCGGAGTTGTGAATCCCTAAAGAGCCTGTTGAATAAATCTTGTGCTTTTAAAACTGCACAGTGCTGCTGCCACAGTGCCTTTCAGCGTTGGTGCTAGAAATAGCTTGGAAATACCCTATATCTCTGATATCGTCCTTTAAGTTAAGTGGAATAGGTTGTAATTCATTCATTGTAAAGTGATTTTAAAACAAGACAGTTAATTGAGGTAAAACTGCCTCTTGATGTTGGCGGGCATTCAATATTGGTTCTCCCTAATGCCCTACCTCCCAGCCGGGGTTTGATGCGTTAACTTAAGGAAAGTTGAGCCAAGTTGAGCCAACCAAGTCTCAGTGCTCTTTGAAAAATAAGATAACCCAACACTTTATTCATCCCTGGGGCAGACAAAGAATTGATTTGAAAGACAGTGGAACGTCCATTCTTGGTGACTGAAATGGAAGGGAAAAGTTCATTTCCTTTTGCACTGTAAGGTCTGGTAAGTCTAGGTCTAGGTCCCAGTAAACCCCACCGGGGACCCACTGCAGCACAGAAGGTACCGACCATCCCATCCCGTCTGACGCCTGAGGAGGTTGTGCATCACCCAAAAACATATCCGAGTTGTCAATGCAGGGGGATCCCAGTAGAGGCAAAAACAGGTAATTGAACCATTCGCAGAGAGGGAGATCTGGCAACCTCCACACGACTTTCAGCTGAGTGGTAACCGAGTGGCTTGGAATTGATATTCAGAGCAGCACTAGGAAGAGGTAATATAAAATAAAGTATGAACCTTTATGAGTTTAAAACGTACTTGATTAGAAAGACACAACCTGCCTCTGCCCACCCCAGCAAGCTGAAAAAATACACATTTGTGATGAAGAAGGGAAGCACATCTGTTCAGGGAAGATACTTTGGATGGAAAAGAGACGACATCTTACAAATGCAAGTAATAACGGAAACAAGGAGAAGAAATACAAATATTATAAATCATTACCGTCACATGAAATTCAACCAAATGATGAATATTTGTCAAAAGGTCTGAACCGAAATGTGTACGCACTTATTAGCACCCCTCTGGCCCCTTGAGCTACACTTAATTAAGCTTTAAACAGACGCTAAATTGAGTATTCCATACCATCCAAACTTACAGACCTTTTTAACCCTTTTCATGTCGCGTTGCATCAAGCGGCGACCATTACGGCCGAGTGTTGAAGCCAATGTGGAAGCGCTTTCAACTGTAGTTCAGCTTTTCGACTTCTCGCTGGAAATGCAGTCAGTATTTGTATTTACCTTGACTGACAGGTCTCCTTTAGTGTTTGGGCAAGGTGGGCGTGTCTCTCCCTTACCCTGACTGCACAGCAAGACCCGCTGCGCAAATTGAACTTTAACCCAAACTTGAGGCTTCCTGCTCTTCAAAAACCAACAGGTGACGGTAACAAACGCTATGTCGTTTGAAAAAAAAATATATATATTTTTTTTTATGCATAGATAATATAATTATTTTTCAGCTATAATGCACTCGGCACACATTTTACTTTATAAACTTTGCAATCAATATATATGTACTATATTCAGTGTTACAGTTAAGATTTTACAAATTTTAACTGTGAAATGTGCAGCATTTACAATTTTGGACATTCTACAAATTTGAACTTCTTTATGATTTTTTTTCTCCTGATAATGGTGTACGGATCTGACATTTTGACACAAGCAAAAACATGCTGACAACTGTTGAGAAGGTTGGGTGTATAGTGGCAATAGTGTACGAAGTTGGCAATTGAGATTTGAAGGCAAATTGGTTGTCCTCCATATGCAGAATCTGGAGTACATTTGAATTGCTCGATACAGTATGTCGTCTCTTGAACGACAACTAGAAAAAATGAAAGAGCCTTTTGTTCAGTTTGACAAGTGTGATTTTAAAGTCTTTTTCCACGTGTCTACGGCTTCCAACGGAGAGTGGGCTCTCTCCTTCTCTCTGAACATCATTTGTCTCCATTTTGTCCTCCCTGTGTCAGCGCTGCCTACCCATAATGTGAGGTTGAGCAGTTCTTTAATAACCGGTTGCTGCCCCCCCCCCCCCCCCCCGTTCTTTTCCATCCATCACTCTGTCTGTCTCCCCCTCCTCCTCGCTGTCGTTGGCGTCCATCCCACGGATCAACACAACACGCTGATGGGAACCAGAACAAACTCCAGAAGAGCAAACCTATTTAAAAGATCCAACATGAGATATGAGAAATCATGGAAATGATGAATGGGAAGTTGCGCAGACGAGAGAGTTCATTGATTTTTTCAAGTGTGACAATTTGTTCCATGTGTTCCATGCATTGTCTTTGTCCAGGCCTCCTGAAAGTTCGTAGCTGCAGATATTACTCAGAATGTGAGTTATTGATACAGATGTTTATTGTTTATTGTGCATTTTAAGGTTGTGTAGTGGAAATTGTTTTTTTGCTTTTTTTTGCAAAATTGTAGGTTTACTGTACATTGCGAAATATACTGTTTGTATTTCATGCAAATTTTAGCTTTATTGCATATTGACAATTTTTTCAGTATTGTTTTGTTTTGAGCTGCTGCTGCTGTGCACATTGATGATCTGTCCGTCCCACTGTATACAGGAACTGAGAATCATAATGAGTGCCAATCATTTAGTATAGTGTATATATTATAGTATAAAATATATATATAAGTATACTGTAGGAGTAGCGACCAACTAAGAAATCTACCAAAACGAGGAACATAAAACAATCAAAAAACACAAAAACAGAGCTCCGTCATTGTTTTTTTGGCCGTCATCCAATGGAAATCAAGAATGTAGAGTGTAATCAAGAACAATACCAATGTTTAACCGCATTTCAAACAAGTTATTCAAGTGTAAGAACACAAGGGAAATTTTTATTTTGAGACACCTCCAACAAGTCCTAAATGCTATAATAATAATAATAATAATAATAATAATAATAATAATAATAATAATATTAATATTAATAATAATGTAGACTTCATCTTGACATTGTGCCTTTTAGGAGGGTTTTTTTGTTCTATGGTTTTATATCGTTATTTTGTTTTTATGTGGTTGTTTATGTTAAAACTGATGAAATGTGGTCCTTGGGGTGCAGTTGGGGGGGGGACTGGACAATGAGTCTGTATTTTTTTTTTTCATCACCTTTTATCCAAAGCCAACACCGGACAAAGCCAAATGTCTCTGCCGGATTAAACTGCTTGTGGCCACATTTTGCTGGATTGCTCTTTTGGGGGGATGGACATTTGGATAGATTAACTGCAAAAAGCAGGTTGTTCCTGCCTCCTTCTAAACACTTTCATCCGGGAAGGAACTCTGGCGCTCCCGGTGACATAGTTTGTAGGGATGATGAAGATCCCATCGGAGGTCTGTAAAGTACCGTGACCTTCTAGTTGCGGGGAAAAAAATCCCAGCACATTGCAGGGACTGCACCACTTGCGAGCGAGCTTGGAAGAGACGCGTTTCTTCCTAGGGCTTTTGGACTGGCGTGCCCCCGGTCTGGGGGGTGGCCATTGCTGGCATGGCGGAGCTGGAGAGGGCTGGCCTGACGGATGGCCCTATAGAACTCGGGGTCTCAATGCAATGGGCTTCCAACCACTCAGCTTGCTCCAGCACGGCGTGGAGGGTCAACGGTGCTGTGATATGGAGGTCAAAGTCAAAGTGTTTTATTAGTGAAATGCACAGTAAAGCAGGGTTATTCTGAGCATTAAAATTCTTGAGACATGGCAAGCACCAAGTATGTAGTAGGCATAGAAAATAAAAAAATAAAATAAAAAAATAAAAAGTATAGAATTATAGAATTTTTAAAATGTACAAATGAGTGGCTAAAATATTCATAACAATACAACACTAGCAGCCGTTTCAGACTGTAGACTGGAGACTGTAAAGAAGGGCAATATGGGCAATAGGGTAGAGTATTATAATATAGTAGATAAAGTGTCGGAGTGAATATGTCCGGCAATTAATATGTACATTTAATTATTAGGAATTAGGAAGTGACCAGACCATGTATACCATACAGTATATAGGTGATCCTGTGATCAATGTGATAAATGAGATTAATGTTGCTGGTTGAGAAGCCTGATGGCCCGGAGGTAAAAACTGTTTGTGAGTCTGGTAGTCCATGCTTGAATGCTCTGGTAAATTCTACCAGACAGCAGCAACGTAAACAGTCCATAGCCTGGGTGGCTGTAGTAATTAATGATTTTCCGTGCATTCCTTAGGCATCGTATGTGGAAGGGAACAGAAGGAAGATGGCAGCTGATGATGCACCCCGCTGTCTTCACCAATATTGTCTTCTGGAGGGCCTTGCCATGAGCAGCGGAGATGCTGCCATACCAGGCAGTAATGCAGCCAGAGAGGATGCTCTCAATGGTGCACCCGTAAACGTTTTTGAGAGTATTTGCAGACATGCAGACAAACTTCTTGAGTCTCCTCAGGAAGTATAGGCGCTTCTGGGCAGTTTTTACTGCCCAGTCCAATTGCTGGACCAGGTGAGGTCACCGTTGATGAAAACACGGAGGAAATGAAGCAGGAGACTCTCTCCACTTTTGCACCGTCAATGTGAATGGGGATGTGACCTCCCCCCCCCGCTGCTTCCTGAAGTCCATTATCATCTCCTTAGTCATGCAAATGTTGAGAGAGTCGTTGTTGTCCTGGCACCATGTTGCCAGGTCACTGACCTCCTCTATATAGGCAGTCTCATAGTTATTGGAGATGAAACCCAGGATGGTGGTGTCGTCTGCAAACATAACAATGACATTGGAGGTGCTGGCCCAAGGTGTCAGGAAGGGTGGAGCAGATATGGGTTCTGACTAGCTGCTCAAAGTACTTCACGATGATGGAGGCCAGTGCTACCGGACGGTAGTCATGCAGGCAGGTGATGGAAGGGATTGCAGACCGGATCAGGGAGAGGTCGAATATAGAGGTGAATACCTTCGCTAACTAGTTGGCGCATGGACACGGCCTGGAACGCCATTTGGCCCTGGTGACTTCCGTTGGTTGACTCTTTTAAAAGTTCTCCTCACATCAGTAGTAGTAAGGGACAGAGTGCAGTCATCCTGGTCCTCAACTAGGCTCACAGAAGGGATGCTGTTGCTTGCCTCAAACCATACGTAGAAGGTGTTGATCTTGTCGGGAAGAGAGGTTGTGGGCTTGGCATCACTGGTATTTCTCCCTTCATAGTCTGTGATGGTTCACACTCCACACCACATGCGTCTGGGGTCAGAGCTGTGGTAGTTAGACTTCAACTTGTCCCTGTATTCCCTTGCTCCTTCAGCCATTCTGGCGTGAGCCCCTAGATGAAGCACTCAGCTGCCCATCTCGTCACGTGCCGTCGGACCAAATGTGGGGAAGCCGCGGAGTGTGTAGGAGTGTAGGTCCCCAGGGCCCCTTCTCTTCGCAGCCGTTGACTCATTTGGCGTCAAATCCAACAGCACCTGGAGCGCTTTGCCTTCTTGCTCCAAACATGCCCGCTGTCTTTTGTGGGCTCCATCGATTGTGCAGCATCCCCACCTAGACTTAGACGAGACCCCGCTCTGGGGGCGTATCATATTGTGGAGGTAAGGTAGGTAGTCCTCGGCTTGCTAGGCAGCATCTCCGTGGCCGGCGGAGTGGTGGCATGTTTAAACTTATGTACAGTACCAGTGATATTGTACTTGCATTATTGCATATGATCAAGAAAATAATTCCTCTGTCAATCAAAATAAAAATATGTTAATGTTGTATAAAAAGAGAAAGAACTTTGCAGTATCAAAACCAAACAAGTGCACTGAAAAACACACCTGACATTCAGAAAATAGTGCCAATCAAAATCCAAATAAAGTGAAATAAACAAATCAGTGAATACACCAGAAGCGCTGCAGGCTTCAGTGTTTATCGACCGTGGCTTGATGTTTGTCAGTAAAAAGCAATTCATAGTAAGAGCACGACTAGAGGGAAAGGGAGGATCATCCATTACGTAAATTTACATGAATATCGTTTTTGTACACGTATTTCCATTTTTGTTTTATCTGGAGTTTACAGATGACACTGGGTAAATATCACAACCAGAATCAGAATGAGTTTATTCGGCCAAGTACGTTTACACAAGCAAGGAATGTGTTGTGGTGAAGATTAGAATAATAAAACATATTGACATGAAAAATAATAAAATAATATAATAATAACAATAATAATCAATAAATCAATAGAAATAGAAAACAAATTAATACAATTGAAAATGTGATATTGCATAAAAAAAGCTCAACAGTCTGTACAAATTAACATACCCAAATATACAGAAGTAACAGAAATAACCAATTATGTGGAAATATACATAATATACAAAGTGTGATTGTATGCAGAGGATTAACATTGTTAATCATCATCATCATAACATTTAACAAAACAACATAATTGGCTAAGCATCAATTGGCTTTTCGCTTAATGTTTCATTGAGATGAGACGTGAGCGCCATTAAAGGGATGTGTCTGAGGGACAAGCACCGGGACGGGGCATGGCTTCGTTTGAGCGAAATCCATGCAACATTGCTGGAATAAATGGGGCCAATCGCTCAGACGGGCGGCCATATTGAGCACAGCGGTAACAAGCCAGGGACTCAATGTGGTCGAAAGATACGCGAGAGGATGAGGGTGAATAAAATAATATACCAGGCTGCAAAGGTTTGTTCACAAGCTGATTGGAGGCCTGAGAGCAGTGGGAGGTGCGTTGCTGCCTTTGAACAATACAACAAGAGAAGCTGATGGGTGTGACCCATCCTGCTGTGTAAGCAGAGGATCAAACACAAGATGGTGTTGGAGGTCTGACCTTTTTGGAGTCACGGGTGAAACACCGATCGTTACGCCCGCTACTGGATTACCTGAATAATTCCTGACCTGCACTGCTTCGGTTTGTGTCTCCCAAAGCATTTTCCTTGGCTCACCCCCTACCCACATCACCCACCCATTTCTGTTCTGCATTTTTTGGTGATTTGTTTATATTTGGCAATTTTTATTTATTGATCAATTTATTATAAATTCATTATTATAATGAGTAGGGGTTCAGCCCCCGAAAGGGGCAGAGAGTCTTATTATTTTGCTCATAAATAAATGTAAGTCACTGGTGTATGGATGTCATGAAACCAATGAACCCAAGAACACGATGAATAAGATTTGTATTCGGGGGAAGTTCCGCCACACCGCCGTCCAAGTTTAATCCAGATCAGTCCAATTTTGTAGAAAAAGTTTGCAAAAAAATCATCTCTGCAACGGTGAAATCACCGGCGCATACGTAACATAGCGGTGCACACAGGTCACATGACCACAGCAGTCAACCTATTGGTCACAGACAATCAGGACCTTACAAAGATTTCGGCGAGCAGTATGTCCCAACGATGTGCGTAGCGGTACACACTGAACTTAACTTCGGCACGACTAAACTTAACGTTGGCGGACTGACAGGGCACCGAAAAGGAGAGTGTTGAGTTGGCGGAGCCGCTGCATCTGTGCTTGCCGAAATCTTTGCTCGTGCTACATTGCAAAGCATCCGGAGAACTGTACTACGTATCTAACACGACTAAACTGGACCCCGTATATTGCTGCCTGCAGTTATAATAATAATAATAATAATAATAATAATAATAATAATAGATCATTCTTTTTCTTCTTCTTCTTCTTCTTCTTCTTCTTCTTCTTATTATTATTATTATTATTACTGTTATTGAAAAAATGTTGACTTTCAAATTTTTTTTTTTAATGCCAACAATTTGTAGAAAGACACACCAATTGTCACCATTACAAATTGTTTGTTTATGAAAATGTATGATTCAGATTCAGAATCCCGGATAGGATATAATATACGCTTAATTCACAAATATATACATAAAAAAAGGAGTATGTATGTAGTTAAAAAAAAAAAAGTAATATAAGATAAGTAATAGAGTGTGGTCTTTTTCAATGAATTTCAAAATAGAATACTGTATGAAATATGAAATGAGCCAAGTAGCACATGGAAATATGTAATAACAATGACGAATCATTTCAAATGGATATTCCGCCTCAATATATTCTTTGGGTTTTGTAAGTAGCCGTGTAATAAGCGGGAAAATGTGCAGCCAGCCGGTCATTATCACTGACTCACACTCATTCAGCCACTCTTCATAATATTTTTCTCTTCTTCAGATAAACTAAGGTGTTCGTTTGGGATTCGGGAGGAGAGCGGACCTGAATTTGTATTTTTTTAGCAAATGTGTTCAAGTCATTATTCTTAATGAAAGGTCAACATCTGGAAAAAAAAAAAGCTCTTTAGTGGACTCTGCCCTGGACAGTGCCTCAGGAACTGAATCACCATGAGAACTACAACTGACTGAGTGGAGTCCTGGACAAAGCCCGATGCATTTGTCAAATATTAGTGAGCGAGATAGCAAAAGTGAATGTTCTCTTAGCTCAGCAGGGATGTCTGCAGGGCGGACCTGATATGCAGCGAGCGTATTCAGCCGGATCACATTGTTAACAGAGTCTGTCTAATGGTCAGTTTAAGATTATTATCTCACCCTGCAGTTGCCGTCCGGCGCTGGTCTCTGAAGATATCTCAAACGTCTCCATTACTCCGAAACGCTGCTTCCTCCCTCCTGTATTGGGACCTGTGTAGCCCTAATCTGTACCGTTCTCAATTCACCTGACCCAATTTCACCCGTTTGTCCCCTAGAACACATGGAAAACACCCTGCGGCATGCCATTGGATTGTATTGGGGTCATGGCTTTTGTCCATTGGTCATTGTTTTTTCACAGTTTATAGTTGTATTTTTTTTTACATGGTAAAACTGGTCTATAAGTCTTGCTTATAGACTTTGTGTGGCAAGTCATTTTGCTGATGTGACAAATATTCACTTGAACTTGAACTTGAACTTGAACTTGACATCTGCACATTTACTAAAAATGTTAATTCAAATACAATACAGACTCCATAAAATAAAAAATGAAGTAAATCTGTCACGCACAACCCCTGTTTAAACTCCAACCAATGGACCTACACGTATCCAGACTTTGAGTATATTTCACATTTCCAGTGATATTTGCTCAGTCTTAAATAGGAGTTTCTGCTCGTCCATCTAACCGTTTTTACATGCAAACACAAGCGTAGAGGCTGTTTAAACGTCAGGACTTCATTAGGGCAGATTTATTCAGGGAGCGTCTGACTGGAAAATGATTATGGACTACGGGCGCTGAGTGGAGGTGGGTGGAAACGGCCATCCGACTTAATTAAGAGCAGTACAGTATCCTGGTCGATAAAGGCCTGTGGAATTATAACACCTCTCACACGGGCCCCGCACACTGAATAATTGGTTGTTTTAGGGGCACCCCTCCAAAAAAAAATAAAAAAAAGATAAATGATCTAGAAAATCCTCTCTGTCTCGCCTGACCAATAAGACTAATTAAATGTGAAATGGACATGTGCTCTTTGGAAATAGAACATTTATAATTTGTGCCTTAATGGCTGTTCAGAGTGTTGGCGTGGATTTATGCGGAGGCATTCGGTCGACTTTTTAAAATATTTTATTTTCCTCTACATCCTGATAAGTACAGGAGAATATACTTTTATCAGTTTTGAAGTCATATAGTGGATGAAATATGACATCATATTACTCTTTAGGCAATCAAATTGTTTATTATTTCATCACAATATTGACATACAGGTAGATTTCATCATCAGTTAAACCGTAAATGGAGGTAGGTATTTCAATTTAGTGACTTCAAAGTTTCCGGTGTCTCCCTTGAAAAAGACATTCTTAACCTCAATTGGATTTACCTGACTAAATAAAGGTTGAATGAAGTTTAATTCCCTTTTTCCATGCAGTGTTTTGGTTATTTTCCCATCCCCTTTATATCGTTGAGAAATGGGACGTCTCTCTCGAAAAAATAACAGATTTATATTTAATTTTATTCTAAGATTAATAAATGTTGATTCAATTAGTTAAATAGGTAAATGTACAAAAACCATCCTGAGATCTGTGTTCGAGTTTAATTTTACTACATTTTCCAATTCCATCTCTTAAATGCACGGGGATGCCGTAGTGAGGTTCGACCATTTCTTGGGATTTGGTTCTTGACGAATCACTTGAAACAAAGAGTCATTCAATTTGTCGAAATCTTTGCTTGATTCAGTCGGTGTTGACTTCCTGAACGATGAACGAGAGTCATAAGAGTTGCTCCTCGCTCAGTTGTGAATGGAATTCTCACAAAAATCATTTCATTTTGTCAAAATTATTTGGTTTAGTGGAATGCAAAGTGCAAATCAGTCACATTTGATGTGAATTTTGCCAAATGCCTTGGAGTTTTTCCAACCTTTAATCAACAGTAATTTTCATTTTGGGAGTCAAACATTCAACTGACCTACCTGGAAGCATGTGGGCGTGGCCTTTGATTGGCATTTAGCTGCAAGGGGTGTAACAAACACACACACACACACATGCTGCTGGTGTTAAATGCTTATTAACCTGAAGAACGCTGACCATAAAAGATTTATGGCGATAGGTAGCACTCATAGTAAACAAATAATTGATAGTGGTGATGAATGTAGAATTGAGGCTGGTCATTAATTTATCAGATAGCCTGCAGTTTATTTATATGGCCCTAAAGGCAGATTGTTATTTTTATAAACTTAAGCAAATACGTTCTGTGAGTAATAAAATATGAACATTTTCCAAATGTAATTCAGTATTCATTAATTTCATTTACTCATTTGATATTTTATAATATCGCCATAGGTAATGGTTTCAGTAAATACAGCCGGCCAGATAAGTACAACAGTAAATTTAAGTTTGATAGTCATATTAAAGGCTATTTAGTGCTATTCAAACTAACTCACACAGTTAACCAGCGTTGGGAAAAAAAATCAGTTTGATTCAGCCATGAACAAATCAATAACTAGACCTTGTAATTCAATTAAAGTAACTGGTAACGTATTGTTGGGAGTAAACTTGGAGGATAAACAGAACAGAAATAGAAACATGGCTTCATCTCTGGGATGGGATCTCCTTGGAGCTGCTGAGTTAGTGAAGACACAGTGGAAACAGTTTAGCCCGGAACGCGATGAAGGATCTACCCCAAAGTATAACTGAAAGATAGAAAAGTTTCCGAAAATCATCTGAAAAATACTGATGGAGTCTGTATTGCCGGTATGTGTAAAATATATATAGATTTAGATATAAAAAGGTTGATAACTAGCTATGTAATGGAAAAGTTTAATCATTTGATAAAATATGCTTTGTCTACTTAAGTCAATAATCTTAGGTGTTCACAACTTGAAATTAAAGAAATTGAGATGCATAAAAAAATCTCTATATATATAAATAAATAAATACATAAATTAATGAATAAATAAATACACACACACATATATATATATATATATATATATATATATATATATATATATATATATATATATATATATATATATATATATGTATGTATATATAGGTTAGGGCTGTCAATCGATTCAAATATTTAATTGCAATTAATCAAATGATTGTCCACAGTTAATTGCGATTGATCGCAAATTTGTATCCGTTCAAAATGTACCTTAAAGGGATATTTTTTCAAGTGTTGTCAACATGGGAATGGAAATATATGCTTTCTTTATGCAAATGTATGTTTATTAGAAATCAACTAACAACCCAAAACAATGAAAAATATTGTCCGGAAACCCTCAAAAGTAGTGCTTTGGTGCTGCTTAACCAATGGCAGTGAGAACGTAGAGCGCGCGTCACTGGTTGTGCCACCTTCTGTCTCAATGACGGTGCACCTAAGATAAGTAGAGGGGTGAATTCACAAAGCGATTGCATGGCTTTTGCTCCCACTACATTGGCATTAATAACAGAAAAAGCGAGCGTTTTATTCACAAAGCACCTGCAAACGGTGAAATGTCCCACTAACTGCGCTGCCACGCAAATACACCCCGGCGCCGGTGTTTTGCGCCTATTTAAATTAGGTATTATTTATACATTTGGTGAAAAATCTGACCCTTTGTATGCAAATGAGCCTCGGTGCAAATAGTCTCCAATCAACAAACACCAGCCTCAATAGCCACACACAGTTAGAGCGTTACTATTACCGTCTGCAGAGACCTGGTGGTAACTGCGAGACCAAAAAAAAGAGGCAAATAAAGGCAGCACTGCACAATCCTCTTCAGAGAGATGGTAATAACTGAAGTGCATTTATATCCAGTGATGTTTTAATGATATTTTGACATTATTATTATTATGGGTTCAGCCCGCAGGCCTGGAACCCTATTGTAATTTCAATCCTATTTGTTACTGTAAGAGGAAAAATAACCAAAAATTCTCTCAAGTTTGAAGCCTAAAACTATTTGGAAAACCAATTTCTGTATGACACATGAACACTGTGATGTCTTTTTTGAACTGCACTGTCACAAGGACCTTGTGGTTGAAGTTTCATCCAAATTGATCCACCTATGGAGCAGATATAAACAAAAAACCTATCAGAAATTGAGCGATTTTAAGACCAACGTGCCAGGACATACATAGGCGCAAGCTAGAAATATGGTTCGGATGTCGTTTAAACCACTATATAACAAGGATCTCATGGTTTAAATTTCATCCAAATCGATCCAAATATGGAACAGATATTACTGAAAAACCGAACAAATTTGACATATTCAGTTGGTCTGCTTAACTGACACGTTACACGTATCGTTCGAAAGAATACTTTATGACGTCATCGTATTACTTACATCAAATTTACACATTCCAATTGAGAATGTGCCGTTCTGTACTTGTTTGACGTTACCAAACTATCGATTTATGTGTTATGAAGCTAGTTACCTGATAGATGTCAGTAGATCCGTTCAATTAATATTTTTACACCGAGGTCCACATTTCTTTGCCCAATTCATGAAAAATACATGATACATGATATATTTTTTAAATTAAGTATATTTAATGTTATTGTTATGAAAAGCCATTACTGAAGTTGTTTTTGTAATTGTTACAGATGCCGAAAAATAGCAGAAAATATAAGACAATGAAGACTCAGCTATTTAGAACAGCTCAGGTATTTAGAACAATTATTTAGAATTGACCTATATTCAGTAATGTCATGAAAGTTGGATACATGAAATTCCATAAATGTAATTAAGTGACGCTTAACTCTGTCAGTCACTCTGAAGGTCAGTCACAAATTCTAATCCCAAAATTCAAAAATAAACTATGGATGTAACTACCAGACGTAAGTCGACAATATTTGGTGTTTGTAAGTTTAGTAAATTGTGATGCATCTCACATAACAGAAATAACTGCAATACGTACCTAACATGAATAAGCTGGACCCTGTGTATTGCTGCCTGCAGCTATATTAATAATCATTATTACTGTCACAGTATCTGTAGGTAGTGGAACAGGTGGCAGTCCTCCACCTTGTTGAACTGTGAATAATTTGTTGTACAAAAAAGCTGTTACAAGCATTGACATAAATGTTTCTATAATACCTGTTAAAAAAAGATCGGAAAAAAAAAACTAAAAGTTATAGGGCATAGCGATAAAGTGGTCAAAATTGGCATTGAACCACAGATGGCATCGAACCTCAGCTCCGCGGGTACAGCTGTACAGTCTGCAGGCAAATAGATTAAATTATCTGTCATCGATTCTACATTGTAATATTAAGATTCACTCAGAACTAGAATTTCTTAAGTAAAAATGCAAATATATACACACATTTTATTTGTGTATATTTATTTATTTTATTTTATTTTATTTTATTTGTTCATGAAACACATGAACTGTGTGGGAAGGGTATGTTTCATTATAGATTTACTCATACTATTTAAATGTTTTACAGTTACTGCACATAAACCTAAAAATACTAATTAAAACCTGGGCTCAAGCATGGATTATTTACTTTGCCACATGCATCATTGCGATCAGACGCAAAACAAGAGCAAATTGCACTAAGCAGCATAATGGCCGTACTGGCGCTGCCATATCATTAACTCTTCTAATCTTTTGTGAATTTGTGGATCGGACAATAAGACGGCGCAGATAGCAGGCGCAAATGATGCGCAATTCATGATGCTATTAGCGGCCTTAATCCATTTCTTTGTGAATTCGCCCCACATTTCTAACTTTTTAAATTGTGCTGATGGAAAACTTACATGGTGGAACCTTGGCATCTTCTACCATGCCGTGACGGCACAACATACATACTGTAAGGTGAGGCATATCCATCTGGAGACTGCTTGGAGGACGGCTTTTGAGAAGCATTTTAACATGTTTGCCAATCGCGTTGGGTTCAAGGTTTCAGTGAATGGAATGTTTACATCTTCAATTAAAATTTTTTTTTTTCGATTTTGATAGATATCGTATTCTCGGTAGGTAGCGTGGTGGCGTTGCGGCGACTGATAGGCAGGCCGGAGGGGAGATCCTGTGGGCATGGAGATGGAAAAAAATTATGTTGTATTGTCATTTGTATACGTATCAGTAAGACATGCCTGTGTCGATGCATCTTGCAAACTAAACAATGTAACTATCATCAGTAGTATTTTGCGCCACCCCGCACCCTTCATATGGCACTTTGCCGTGGCAACTACAGACGTGACATAAATGTAAAGAACAAAGACACAAATATATCAAACAGTGAGGATTTCCTGCCGAGGGCCCCCCACTCAAAAAAAATCCTACGGTCATAACACAACGTACATTAATGCGTAAAAATTGCATTAACGCGTTATTATCACATTAACTTTGACAGCCCTAATATAGGTTAAACAACAAATTACGGCAACTTTTCCTACACGCAGACCCTCATCAAACATTTACACTTCCTGTTTTCAGCACATTTTCCACCTAATAGTTCTGCAGCTGCTGTTTTCCGTGACTAACTTCGACAACTCATGGTTAAGTGATGCATGTGGGTTACAAACAGGGAATATAGAGGGGTGACGGCGGAAGGAAGGAAGGTGCCTGCGAGGTAAACAGCTACATTTTTTTTCCAGGGAATCAAGTTTAATTGAGTTTCACTCCTAACAAATGAGCTTTCATGGTGTTTCATAGTAAATCAATCAGTTCATCTTGAAGCCAAAGGTTCTTATTGAGAGTATAGGGCAAAGGGTTAGAGACAATGGGATTTTTTTTTTCTTTCACTGATCCATGATGTGTCCTTGTTATCTATTTATATATTACCTACCTACCTGCCTCCCTACAGTACCTACCTGCCTCCATACCGACCTAACTGCCAGTGGAGCCGCCAGAAATGTTTTCATAAGGGTGGCCAGATGCAACCCCAGAAGTCTTGGGGTGGCACACCAAAACCTTGTTGGCGGGTAGGAGAGGGGGTCTATACATCTTAGTAGCGACGGTGAACAAACAACATTAATTTTAACACATATAATTCAATTTGAGAGCGAGGAAGGGAAAAGGAACGGAATGCGTGTGCATGCAAGATGCAAGATGCACGGGGACCACGCACGAGCGGTCCTGCCCCTGCGCTCGCACGACCTTCCCTACGCACTCGCAACTGCTCAACACCAGCTTGCCCGTCTTGTTGACTTTTGAGGCGCGGGCGGAATAGACAGTGCCTGAGAAACAAGCGGAACGACCTATCTGCGCTATCTATCTACCAATCTCCATACCTATCTATCGATCTATCGATCTATTGATCAATCGAGTGAGCGAGTGACCCACCGACCGACCAAGCTACCTACCTATGTGAGCGGGCTCTAAAGAGTCAAACAGCAACGTTAAACAACATCACTATTCCTCTGTCATTAGCTTGTTTATTTCTTCCTCTGAATTCTGGCCAATCACGTATATTGTGAACAACGATGAGCTGTAATCGGGTAATAGACTCAAAAGTTGAAAAGGTGACAATGTTGCGGGTGAGCGTTTCGGCTTCAAAGCCTGATAGAAATCAATGAAGCAAGCAGATGCCATTAAAGCCATAAGCATAGGTATGTACAAAAAAACGTTGTGAAAAGCCTCCATTGAATGCAGATCGTTGGTTGCAAGGCTGTTCTATTATCAAGGTGGATGAAAGAGTCCTTGCGGGTCCTTATGGTTTTTGAAGCCCAGGGACCCTTCATGACCCTGATCCAGGCTAGCTGAGTAGTTTTTGAATGCACCATCAGTGGCAATGAAAGGTTTGGCTTATTTCAAATTTGGTTCTTGAAGAGTCATTCAGTTAAAATCTTTTTTTCGACTCTTTGTTCATTTGATTCAGTCGGTGTGAGAAAAAGCTGAGCGAGGGAGGACTTCCAATGAAGTTGTTTACTACTGCTATTACTATCACTATTAGCCTACTAGAAGGCCATAATAATAAGCACAGTTCTACGTGTTTCTGACCTTTATATTGGTTGACAGGACAGTGGTGTGCCGTGAGATTATTTTATTGTAAGAATACCGTGGCGGAAAAACGTTTGGGAAACGCTGGACACCCCCAGCTGCTGGGAATCTAAATACAAGATCTCATATCCATAAATCCATCTCCACCGACCGAGAGGGTTGGGGGTGGTCCAACCCGTCTTTCTTTACTTACTAATGTGAGCCGAACCGCCCGGCAGGGACCATTTCCCACCTCCCCAGAGGCAGTAATTGGTACTTTTCCCCTGGTGTCCCACTCAGGTATTAATCACTGTGACAAAATATAAAGCAGATAGATCCCGGGTCCATAGCTCAGCAACAATGGTCTGCACATTCTAAAGGAGTCCAAGTAGTGGCTCCAACGCTCATAAATGTAATCTGCTTCTATACTGACAAATAAAGATGCCTTTGGCCATGAATTATCAATGTCAGGTCAATGGTAAAGTGCTACATATGTGTGTGTATGTTTATGTACAGTGTATATATACAGTATATATATATATATATATATATATATATATATATATATATATATATATAGCCACCATATTAAAACCAGTGGGTCCAGTGGGACCTGTCAAGAGGTGGGATATATTAGGCAGTAAGTGAACAATAGCCAAGGGTAAGGATCTGAGTGACTTTGACAAGGGCCAAATTGTGATGGCTACACGAGTCAGACGGGTCAGAGCATCTCCAAAACGGCAGGTCTTGTGGGGTGTTCCTGGTATGCAGTGGTTAGTACCTACCAAAATGATTCCAAGGAAGGACAATCAGTGAACCAGCAAAAGTGTCATGGGCGCCCAAGGCTGATTGATGCAGATGGGGAGCGAAGTATAGCCTGTCTGGTCCGATCCAACAGAAGAGCTGCTGTAGCACAAATTGCTGAAAACGTAAATGCTGGTTATGATAGAAAGGTGTCACAACACACAATGCATCACAGCTTGCTGCGGTGCCACAGAGCGGTCAGAGTGCCCATGCACTCTGTCCACCCTGTCCACCATAGAAAGCACCTACAATGGGAACATGAGCGTCAGAACTGGACCATGGAGCAACGGAAGAAGGTGGCCTCCTCTAATGAATCATGTTTTCTTTTTCATCACGTGACTTGCCAGATGCATCTGTGTCGTTGGGGAAGAGATGGCACCAGGATGCACTATGGGATGTAGGCAAGTCGGTGGAGGATGTGATGCTCTGGGCAATGTTCTGCTGGGAAACCTTGGGTCCTGGCATTAATGTGGATGTTACTTTGACACGTACCACCTACCTAAACCTTGTTGCAGACCAAGTACACCACTTCGTGGCAATGGTATTCCCTGATGGCAGTGGCCTCTTTCAGCAGGAAAATGCATCCTGCCATACTGCAAAAAATTGTGGAAGAATGGTTTGAGGAACATGACAAAGAGTTCAAGGTGTCGACTTGGCCTCCAAATTCTCTAGATCTCGATCCGATCGAGAATCGGTGGGATGTGCTGGAACCTCATGCCCGATCCGTGGAGACCCCACCTCACAACCTACAGGACTTAAAGGATCTGCTGCTAACGTCTTGGTGCCAGATACCACAGGACACCTCAACAGGTCTTGTGGAGTCCATGCCTCCACGGGTCAGAGATGTTTTGGCAGCACAAGGGGGAGCTACACAATATTAGGCAGGTGGTTTTAATATTGTGGCTGAGGTGTGTGTTTGTGTGTGTGTGTGTGTGTGTGTGTGTATGTGTGTATATATATATCTATATATATATAGATATATATATATACGTGTCTTTGTGTGTATATACTGTATGAGAGAAAGATTACAGCTCAGCAAATTACAGAATGCTGATTTACATATGAAGTATTCAAATACAAATTCTAATATGATATAATATGATTTCCTACTGCTTAATAAATGTAATGTATATTAACTGGAGGATCTGCAAAGAAAAAAACATATAAATGTATAAATATATATATAAACTAACATGTTTTTTGTACATAAATGAATGCCATTTTAAAGGATTTTGCAATACTGCCAAGTAACTTTGTCATTCTCTCGATGTTTTATTCATCAAACTTGATTTTTCCTTACTTAAGAGGACAAAACTATCAATAGATTCTTCCAAAATTACCAATAATTAATTTAAAAAAAAAAATATATATATACTGATTGGCTGATGATCTAATTATTATGACATGACTATGATAATTTTGTCTCAATTTTGAAATGTAATAAATGGAGACCCTGGGAAGAAAAAAAAATCAGGGAGTGAACTATTGAAAGAAGTAAGTTTGGATCCATTTTTTTTCTCCACTTCCTGGTAGCAAGGAGTGATATGTCTTGTGTCTTGACGTGATGGGGGTTGAACATGAATTAAGCTTTCATTTCCCCTATCCCGTCATCTCTGCACTTCATAATAACGCTGTCCTCCGTGCCTTTAGCAATCCGCACCCTTCCTGCCATGGACAGGTCAAAAGCCATCGCATTTCCTGCAGCGTTGCCAAGGCCTAATGTGCCATTAGACGCCGCATCCATCTCCCTGTGAGTCACTCTATTGTCAGGTCCTTGTCCAGATCCTTGGGTGGACACTCAGGTTCTGAGCGCTTGTCTTCTGCATGATATGACAATATGACATTTCATCTGCAATACTTTGATTTTTCTGTAAATGTTTCCTGCTAAATATACCACCAAATATAAGCATTTTTTCCTTGAATTTCATCATATTCAAAGTTTAGACTGAAATGTCAATATACGGCACAATAACAACAAAATAAAAAAAGGCGCATTAGGGGGAGCGTTCTAATTGTAGTTCATTGGGAACCTGAAAATTTCCCACACCGCTGATTCAAAAGAAGCAAATGGGTCTTCTATGGAGCGGCAAACGGTTTATTTATAGCGCTGTTTTTTCGTCGTCACCAGGCGTGTTTCCGTTACAAAACGGTGTACAGGACAAATTGTTACAATGCATTGTGTGATAAGCTCCATACGCCGGGTGGGGTTGTGTAGGTCTGCTGTCATCAAACGCTTGTTAAACGCCGCCAGGTGTCAATTAAGCAAATTTTCAAGATAATCTCCTCCCTCCCAAAATGGCCCCACCCACTGGCCTCCACGGAGCCTCGGGTCGTTCATTTTGCATTAATGGGGTTTTTTTATTCTGGGTAGAGGCACCCGCCATGCGTGGGGTACGCGGAGAATTACGTACGCGCGGTGAAACTACAAGCCACAGAACAAACCCACAACATGAAGGCCATCCCAGAACACTCAACCTCTTCTGAAATGCTTCGATCAGCGCTGAAGCTGTTTTCGACACTTGGGTTTTGTAAAACTTTTGCAAATCGGGCGTGTGTTTGTTCATCAGCGTTGAGGCAACAATGCAGCAATAGAAGTGAAGAATAATTCGAAGCCCTGTTGCAATTCTAAATACAATTTGGTTGACGTGTAACTGTCAGAAAGTGTCAATCTCAGAAATAATTGACATTAAAGAGATTGAGATAAGAGTAAACCGAATAAAAGTGTAGTCATACTAAACACACATCTAATGAAGAGGAAAAGCAGATAATAAACAGCAATGAACAAATAAATGAAGAAAATTGCTGTTGAAAGGCTTTAAAAATCACGGCACATGGTACATATACAATATACTATAGACTATAGAGTATATATAAATTATATGGATAAATCATTGATCGGCCTACAGACCCTTGAGCAACGTTCCGATTGGTCAACAGGCGCAACCACTTCCAAAAAGAGGGAGAAGAGGACAAATGGATTGATGATGGACAATCAAAATCAAATGACAATAGCCTCCATTATAAAGGTTGTATTTAATATAATAGCAGATTGCCATTATAGGATCAAGGGACCATAAAAGCATAAAACATTGAAACGCAGATACTGTAAGAGGTGATGTTTGGGAGGGAGGAGAGATGGAAATTATTTGAGGCTCTGCTGAT
>NC_137201.1:15919558-16014558 GCF_960531495.2 Zeus faber | reverse complement strand
AGGTCCTGATTCACCGGATTCCCAGTCGTTGTCTTGTGGCTGCAGCTCTTGGAGGAGTCTGGACCACTGACTGGAAGCAGATGTCAGTGGCAAAGCAGGAGTCTTTAGAAACCAAATGGCAGTTGGGGCTGACATGGTGAAATGGATGCTCGTAAATTGGTCGCGTGAGGGGCTGTCGGCTCAGTCCGTCTGACGAAACCACCTGCCCAATGGACGTTAAAAAATGGATGCAACAAAACTTCCTCAAACTCAACTACAATAAGGCAGAACTCTTGATCATTGGCCGAGACTCCCTCATACGTTCCTACCGTGTCTTTTACCTTTTTTCTTGTCAACGTACTGGAATTGTTTGGGAAATACGCTCAGCAGGACTGTGTCAAGGCAACAGTTGGTAAACTGGAGAGAGAACCTGGCGGTCTACATAGTCCGACAATTTGAGCTGATTGTCGGTGTTGAGGGGTGATTTTTATGTCACAAGCGATCAACACTTCCACCGCTTTTTACTCTATAAAGACGTTCCCAAGAAGCCTGAGAATCTGAAATGGGGGCACCCGGATAGGTTTTAAATCGTTCGTTAAGTGTGTTAAATTCCATTGGTTTTTCTGCAAATTGCTTATCCTTTCTTTTTTATGTCAGTTTTGAGGTTTAAAGATATATATATATAAGAAATTGTGTAGCTCATATAAAGCACTTTGAGAAAATGTTCTCGATGAATATACTTGCTTTGTCGGATGAAGAATAATTCTCTGATGTCCATATCACAATCTAGCACATTTGAAGTGGCCAGGTTCAATATATATGTTTTTAATATACATTTTAAATAACACTATACTCTGTTGCTCACACCATTCATCCTACCAAAAAAAAATGTGGGGGTTTGTGAGAGTTTGATTCACTTGAATCAAACAAATCCAAACAGAAAGTATCAGATTCAGTACATCCCACTCAGACTTGAGCTGGTTGTCCAGGAAACAGAGGCATCATGGGATACTCGCTTTAACGCCATTTCCCTCCAGCAACATCCTCCATGCATCATTGTGCTCCGTGTCCTTGTCATAGGATCAAGTATCCCAAAATAGGACGCAGGTGACCTTGTGAAAGCTAGGTGAAATATATGAATCTTATCTGGCGACGTACAATTAAACCCCGGCCCATCAACCAACTTTTTCTCGGAACAAACATCAACAAGTGGACTGACAGAGGGGCGGCTGAGTGCGGGCTTCCCTGGGGCGGCAGCCTTTGCTGGAGTGGCAGGCTCGGTTGGAGCCTGGAGCTAAAAGGAGGCAAACAAAAGTTGAAAATTATAATGTCAAAATAAATTTTCAACAGATGCTAAAGGGTCCAACAAGAATTACTCAAATGAGTAAAACCATGATTGATCTTATAGTCAGAAACAGACGGGGCCTTTCTGACCATAACATGACCCTGATTGTCAGAAAACTAACAAAACAGCATCTACCAATGTTTATGAATGAACATAAACCAGGGAATGCAGTCATTCCCAAAAATAAAATGCCACAATTTGAAAAAGAACTACATAATATTGACTGGAATGACGTTTTACAAACCAATGATTGAGACAACTGCTGTAACACTTTGATGAAAACACTCAAAGAACTGATTGAGAAATATACACAAATCTTAAAATGCATGCGACGAAGAGTCTCTTTACCCCGGCTGAATAATGATACTCGCCAGTTGATGAAAAAAAGAGATCTTGCACTGAAAAAGGCACTGTCCACAAAAAACGAATACAGACCCCATATCTTTAAGGGACTGAGAAATAGGGTAATCAGGGAACTGCGCAAGGCAAAAACTTCATATTTTACACAACTGATTGCGGAATCTGAAGGAAATAGCACCTCTCTCTGGAAACACCTAAATCCTCTTACTAAATTCAATCCCAGTCAAGGAAAATCAATAACAGAGCTGGAAGTAAATGGAGTGATTGGCACTGACAGTACAGAAATTGCAAATGAATTTAATAATTACTTCATTCAATCAGTGGAGGAGCTTGCCGAAAATTTTGAACCAGTAAAAATATCCCAGGTCGATACCACAGACTCATCGCAGTCTTTCTATATTAAGGAGGTTGACCAAGAGAAAGTAGGTAAAATCATCAACAAATTAAGTAACTCAATGGCAAAGGATCTGGTCGAGGTTGGATACTGCGCTTATCAAAACATACAGCTCCACCCTGGTCAAACCTATAACCTCTCCATCGGAACTGGTGAATTCCCACAAAGCTGGAAAACAGCGGTCGTAACGCCAATTTTTAAGGCTGGCGCACCAGACCAAGCAGGTAACAATAGACCAAAATATATTCTACCCGTTCTCTCATGATGAACTTATTTATCCTAAACAATTCGGATTCAGGCCAGAGTACTCAACGGAAATGGTCAACTACTATCTCACTGAAAACATCAAGAGCTCACTAGACAGGGGTTTTGTAGTGGGAGCAGTGTTTATAGATCTTTAAAAGGCCTTTGACACCGTGAACCATGAAGTACTTCTAAACAAACTTAGCACTTTTAACTTTTCTGAGCAAGCAACCGGCTGGTTTGCATCATACCTCCAATGTAGAGACCAAAGCGTTAAAATCAATGCAGAACATTCAATTCTCCGGCGATCCAGAATGGGCGTTCCACAGGGCTCGATCTTGGGGGCTTTGCTCTTTAGCTTATTCATAAATGATTTACCAACATGCTTTAAAAGAGCTGGCTGTCAGATGTACGCCGATGACACAATCATTTTATGTATCACATGAAACGCCTTGTGTAGCAGCGGAGATATTAACAAATGAAATGGAGGCTGTATCGCAATGGCTCAAAAACAATCATCTAACCTTGAATCTTAAAAAGACTGTGTCAATGTGTTCTTTCCATGAGAAGGAGAGCAAAAGATAAGCTTAAAATTAAAATAGATCAAGAAGAAATACAGGAAGACACTGATTTTAAATTCCTAGGTGTTGTTTTGGACTCCGAACTAATATTTTATAAACACGTTAAAAAGCTATGCAAGACCGCTAAGACAAATCTGAACCGTTTTAGAATGATGAGACATTATATACCTCTCAAGGCAGCTCAACTATTCATGCATGCCATGATATTTTCACACCTATCCTATTGTGTTACTGTATGGAGCCAGGCCTCACAGTCAACTGTCAAACCCATTACATCACTATACAAACAAGCACTGAAAATAGTGGATCAAAAACAATTGACACCATTGCACCACTGTACACTTCTGAAAAAGTACAATTTGCTTTGCTTTTTCGCTCTGGTTATGACAGCTTTATCAAGCTCTCTTTTATTAAATTTATTTTTAAATGTGTGAACAATCTCGCCCCAGTTGTACTTTGTCCATATGTGGCAAAAACACCAATAGAATTGTCACTAGGGGATGAGCAAATAACAACTGTAGGTGGCACAGTGTAAAACCACTTTCGGTCAGTCATCTTTTTCAATAACAGGGATACATATTTGGAAATGCCCTGCCAACTGAAATAAAAACACAAACTGATCTGAAAACCTTTAATGAAAAGGTGAAACACTGGATGAAACAAAATCAAACCTGTGATCACTGATCACATACACATTTGTGTCACAATAATTCTAATGTGATATAATTATTGTACAATCATGTAAAGAATGTCACTACTTACTTTGTGCTCATTTTAACTTATGTATTTCTGGTAATGATGATATGTAATGACCATTTTTTGAGTAGAAAAGCTTAACCAGGGACAGGGGTCGCAAATTAGGCTCGGCTAGAAATCCTATATGCAACACATCTGTGTTATGTTTTTGTAACCTTTTACAATGTTGTTTGCATTGTCCCTGACAAATAAATAAATAAATAGATAATAATAATGTCTTATAACACAGAGAAAATGGTTTGAAATCAATTCTTACGCATTATCAGAGGCGTAAAGGAGTGGGTGGATGCATGTAACTGTTGCGTGGGGTTCAAACATTTTCAACGATTTAAAAATAGCAAATCCCATAACCTGCAGCCCTAAGTTCTGCCATGACAAAAATAAATATACATTTAAAAAAGTATTAAACATTAGAAATTGGCAATGTGCAATAAACCTAAAAAATAACATACAATAAAATAAAAAAATAAAAAAAAATAAAAAGAAACAAGAAACAAAAATAATAGCAAGAAACAATAAATCTAAAATATGACAATAAACAATGAAAATAAACAACAAATCTCAGCATCAACAATTCACTGCGTCACAAAAAGTAAGTTGTGCAAGTAATGGAGCGAAATGAAGATTGAAAATGTGCGAGTTATGGAAACCCATCCACTCCTCTTCTTCACTGTGTTCTGTTTGTTATATTCACCTTATCCATGAAATCAAGTTCACAAAACAGGAACGTTGGAACTCCGTCATAATTTATTTCAGCATCCAACTTCATAAGGGGATTCATTACGTTTACGTTTATGAAAAAGTCAATGTCCACGTATCCATCTATCATCAATCCATTCATCCATCATCCCTCCATCTACCCCTCCATCCTTCCATCCCTCCATCCATCCATCTACCCATCCCTCCATCAATCCACCCCTCCATCCTTCCATCCCTCCATCAATCCACCCCTCCATCCTTCCATCCCTCCATTCATCGGCCCATCACATGCTAAAACTCCCTCGTCTCCCGTTTTCCCCTTTCTAAACTGTTAAGAACAGATTTTCCTTGTCGTTTTTTAATACCATCTCTGGGTATAGATAGTTATAGGCCGACTAGTGGTGATTGTATTTTTTTCATTTTTTTTCTTTCATTTACAGTGGATTAAAAGTGAAATCCTGTCTTCTAAAGTGTATAAGCCGCTGCCTTTTGTGGGCTCCTTGCTCATTCTGCTAATCCCTGGTTGACAGCTCCTGCTCAGCAGCAGAGACCCAGTGTGTGGGTGCTCCTCTCTCTCTTTTTACTCTCTCTCTCCCTCGATTTTCTTCATTCTATCCTCACAAATACAAACTGCTTGATTTTTTATATATATATTTTTTTTGCAATTTCCTGCTCATCCCATAACACGACGCCAGAGTCAAGAGTATGAACATTAAAAAAAAGCAGATATGTGATATGATATGTATCACATGCATGTCCCCAACCTTATTGCCTGGTTGATGTGTTCTTCTGTGGTTCAGGATCCGGATCAGGATCAGAATCTAAATTGATTTATTTGGCCGGGAACGTACTGTATACGCATGTGTCACATATACTAGGAATTTGTTGCGGTAAAGATTGGGTGCACTGCTGCACAGACGAGTATTATAAAAACTCCACTTAACGGTCTGAAACCCACCCCCACAAAAATCTAGAAAAATATCCAAATTTGAAAAAAATCTCAATAACCAAATATACAAAAATTGCCAAATAAATTGAAAAGATGCCGAATTTACAGAAATATTTGTGCTTAGACACTGCCATAGTGTCTGTCCAAGGTGAAGTTGTGGCAGAGTTTCCCCGTCTACTGACACGGATCCTCCCAAATTTAGACTCACACCTAGTAAGATGTTCACCTTGACATGAGATTCAAACCCTGCAATCATAGCTGGACTCTCTCTCTCTCGCTCTCTCGCTCTCTCTATCTCTCACTCTCTTTTTCTCTATCTCTCACTCTCTTTTTCTCTATCTCTCACTCTCTTTTTCTCTATCTCTCACTCTCTTTTTCTCTATCTCTCACTCTCTTTTTCTCTATCTCTCACTCCTTCAAGCAGAAATAACACACGCCTACAGGATTCACTTTTGTACCAATGTAGTAAGTTGAAATTGTTATTCCTCATTTGGCCACCGGGTGTTGCAGACACTCAAGCTTTGTGCAGTAAATCATTAAAAATCATCAGATCTTTTTCTTTTAATTCACTTTTGAAGGGAACTTTAACAAGCTTCGTGCTTAGCTACAGCTGAGAGGGCAGATGGCTTCCTGCTGGGAAGCCATCTAAGCCGTTTAATCTCAGCCATTTAATTTTAGTATTTAACACGACTCAAAACGTGTGAGCATGTGAAACAACAGTTGTTATAATTAACCGTTAACCATTTGTGTTCTCGAGTGTTTAATGGTTTAAATACAGACATTCTAATTCCCCGCCTGCGATTCTCCGTCTTAAAAGTTGATAAAAAAAAAAAAAAAACACTCAGCGTCCTTTCGCTGGACCACCAGTTCTCGACTAACTAGGTAGCATCGCCATCAGGTAAAACGCAAACAAATGAAACAGCCCCACCGGTATGGGGCGCACCCAACACAGAGAGCTACCAATACATTTTGAAGATGAAGACGAAGAAGAAGAAGAAGAACGATCAGTCATTGCTCTCACTGGTACAATGCACTAACCCGGAGATGATCGAAATATTTTTTTTAAATAACGGTTTGTTTGTGTTGCCTGTGAGAGGAAGTAGTTGCTCTTGCTCTGCGAGTCGTGGCGAGTTGCAGTCAGAAAAAAAGGAAAACTAGAAGTGCTAATGGAAGCTAAAAATGTTGAAAGGAATAGTGATGAAACACCTTATTGCGTCATACTTGTTATGAAAAATAACTGCTATAGGCTGATCTACTGTGTGGTAAGTAAAAGTCTGCAGTCAAGATCCGGGATCCACAACATCTTTAATATTGATAGGGCTGTGAACTGGGCTGTTAACCAGTTACAGGGCACATTTCAAGATTCAAGGTTCAGGAGGTTTATTCGTCACATACATATACATACTTTCATACATATATGCAGTGAAATGTAATGCAGGACAATGGACAATGCATATAATTTACAGGACACATTTTTTACACCGTTCATTTTTTTGACGACATTTACTTTGCTTGTCTAAGGCGAAAATTCCAAAACATTTTGATGGAGATTATTTTTCGATTCTGTTCACAATAATCAAATATAACTCGATGTGCTCCTTTTTAAACAGAAAAACTATTTCTTGAGCATCAAATTTGGGTAAATCAAAAAACTGCGATTAATCGCACGAATAATCGCGCGATTAATCTCGATCAATTCATTTAATCATTGGACTCTCGTAATTGTTGAAAATCCGTAGACAATGGAGAAAATCGGATTGTCCCAAGCCTCTTTCATTTGAAGGAGGGCAAATGCAATATGTGATGGAAAGCGCGGTGTAAAAAAACGGCAGGGTGGAGGGTCTCTTTTAGCGGAAGTTAAACGTTATCGACAGACTGAGCGATTGAACCCGGCGCTAAAGTCTTGACTGGGAGCGCGGAAGGTAAAGGAGAGCTGTCAGAGCGAATAGGGCTCAGTGTAAACACCAACGCAGCTGTCAGAGCCAGTAGGACTTGGGTAAACAGACACGGAGCGGAGATGATGCCATCCGTGGAGCCCGGACGCAAAAAACTCAAGGACTCTGAGGTTTTTGGTTTTCATTGTTTCATTCCATCGAAGCAGATTTTAAAACGTTTGTCGGAGCGCACGATGGGCCTCAGAGACTAAACTGTGAGCAAAAATAAATAAATACATGTTTAGCTTTATATAACGACGTTAATAAACAGCTTTTCAAGATTTTCCACGGCAGAGTCGTGGGGTAAGACTGGCAAACAATTTGTTCATAGTGAACAAATTTTTGAAACGACTTGGGAGCCCGCAGTCATTCCGGAAAAAGGGTTGTTTTGTTTGTTTCGTTTTCCAAGTACACAGGCGTTCACTGAGACTCGCGATTCACCGACTCTAGAGTTGCGAGCGAAAACAGCAGCGTCAACCTAAGTAACAACCAACAATTCAGTGAGTGGGCCAGTGAGAGAAAGCATGAATGAATGAGTGACCTGAAAATACTTACTGAAGATTAGGGCCTTGTCCACACGTATATGGGTATTCATTTTATTTTATTTTATGCGTTTTTTTACACCAGCATGCTGGGCATACAACACAGAGTATTTGTTTGCCATTGCATTCAGGACGGAGTTGGTCTGCAAGTGGAGTTCAAGTTCTCAACCTGCGATGCAACTCTTTATTAATTCTTAAATCGTCAAGAACTGCTGCAATAACTCTGTCCCGTGGACGACCTGTGGGATGACAAGAGCACGTTTATTTTTATTGTACAAGACCGCCACCAAACCCCCTCCTCGGAGAACGATGTTACCGTGTTTTGGTCGATTAACAACTAATTATCATTACTTCTCCAAGAGGAGGAGAATCACCACGGGTGAGACAAATACATAGAATCATCAGACGACAACATGTATCGACAAAACAGAATTTTTTGAGTCCAGGAAAACTGGAACAGGAATTCGACACGTGATCTCTTCCTGTGATAGCTATGGAAGGTCGATGAGGGACAAAGGGAGAGTGATGTAATCAGGAGATGTTCCTTAGTGCAGAGGTTCCCAATCACTGGGCCCACACTTTTTATTTGCTTTGTTTGGAAAAAAGTTCACTCCAATCGGAGCTGCGGAGCTCAGGTCGGCCTAACGCCTCCCCGTCCACATTCTAAAATTGTAATAGATATTCAAATATATCCTAACTTGTATATATATATATATATATATATTTAGAAGGAATACTCAAACGTGATTTTTGGCCATGGTGGACAGAATAAATAGAGTAAATACATTGTGCCCAATAGTCCTCAATCCACTGCTGCGGTTCAAAATACACCATTTTGAGTTGTTGTATTCACCGCTCCTCATGTTCTTCTGTGGTGTTTCACATAAAGTGTAGGGGGGGGCGGGGCAGAAATACCCATATAAATACCCATATATGTGTGGACGAGACCTAAACTAATGTGGACGAAACTGATTTTCACTTTGCATTCCACCAAAATAAATAGTGTTGACAGAACTGAATACTTCTTGTGAGAATTCCATTCACAACTCAGCGCTGAACTGACTCTACCAACTTGCTAGACCGACCGAATCAAACAGTCAGTCAGTCTAAAAGATTGAGCCACCTACCAAACCTTTCATCCCTGCAGCGGAGAAGTTATGACTAAATACACAAAACAACATGAAAAAGGGATTGAAATCACCGATTGAGTGATCGCACCCTGTTATCGAGGCTGTCGGAGGATGAACCGTCTACCGATTCTGAAAACTTGTCCGATATTATGAACAAAGTTATTATTTCAAGGTGTATTGTCAGTGTGTCATCACAGATAAATCTCCAAGGGAGGGGGCCATGCTGTCCATGCTGGAATTTGATAAATCTATTACGCTTCAGTATCTTAATGGGGCTCACTCAGCAAATATGAAATCACCAGAAGACACTCTGAATCATGTGTGTCGCCCAACCAAAGTCGATTTTTGTTTCTTCAACAGAGCACAGAAATAAGGTGCTGTGATCTGAAACCGATGAATTACTGGCCCCACAGCGGCTGGCAGCAATTTACAGCTCAGCCATGTGAGGAAGCATGTTTCCTTCTCAAGTCACCGGCTGTCGGGTGTTTGGATGTAAAGCCATCACAGGTTCCCCAAGGAGGCTGCTGTGCGTCGTTGGCAGCAGCGCTCGAAAAAGGCGATTTTCGATCGAGAGACAAGGGGCTCGCGCCACTCCATTTCTATAATCTGGAACGATCAAACGTGTCCAACGGCGGATTTTACCAAATAAACAAACTTGTCCCAAGAGAAACGGTTGCAAAATGGAGCTTTTGGCAAAACTTTGGGCAAAAAAAAGCTTTAATGCACAAGTATCTTTAAATGGTGAATCAATCATAAAGAAGAAATATTATTAAGTAACTCACTGGATGGTACTTACTTGCTCGTTTGGTTCATTTTCATCATTTTGTTTGTTTTGTTCGTTCCTGACTCACTGGCCTAGTTCCACTTAATCTCGTCACTTGATGTCAACACTTACAAAAAAAAGCTTTATTACACGAATGGCTTCATATAACTAAAATGACTCAGGAGACAGTCGTCACTCATTTGCTGGCCCAGTTCCACTTGATCCAGCCACTGTTAGCAACACCCCTCACATACAGTATTTAGATTAATTCTAGCTTTCAAGACACTGAACGAAAGCCTGAAAGGCTTTAATATATTACTATGTTAGACACTTGACTGAGGAAAAAAAGGCACATCCATTACCGTAACAATGTTCTCCATATTTCCATATTGTGAAGATTTTTTTCCCCCTTTGATACACCTGAAATACCTCAGTAACTTATAACGGCTGCTTTGCACGCACTAAGGAAATGAGTGGATCTCTCTCTCCGTTGGGTGCATTCATCCCTGGGAAGGTGTGAGATCTGGGCTTTGGCCTGGGAGGTTTGTCAAACAGACTCAGATCTGACCGCTCGCCAGAGGGTGGGATGTCGTGGTAACAGAACCAAAAAAAAGCAACCTACAGGCAACCGTGACCTTTCACCGCTTGTTTGTTTTTGTCTTCGTCTACCCTTTCACACGCCCCCACCCCTGAAACCATGGCACCCGGCGCTGACCCCGAGGGCCCTCTCTTTATTCATGTATGCACAGTGGGGCCATGGCTCTGCCCCCTCGTAAACAAATATGTGCATTAATGCAACACCTCCCCATTTTATAAATCCATTATGCTAATGGTGGATGGATTTGTTGGGCACAGAATCGCAATTGAATGCTTACTTAAATCTCAGTTGTTGTTCTTAATTACATTCTCACATTTTCACCTAATCGATGCTAAACAAAGGCAGTAGTTTTTTGCCCTGTGCTATCTTGCTTGTACTGTTCAGAATGTGTTATGATACAGGTGTGGACCCTAATGCAATGCAATGAGGATTCCAGGTCTAGATAGTAAGGAACGACCTTATATTTATAGATATGCAAACACTCCCAGACTGTAGATCAGAGATGAATTTTGATGATCACATTCGCATCACAGCACATCTGTGATCACATTCACATCACAGCCAATTGAAAATGGATTTAGACGTCAGAACTGTGTTTAGGACATTGCTACAAAAGTGCCTGGCACAGTGGCTCAGAGGTTAGCACTGTTGTTGGTTCAAATCCCAGTCATCCTTTCTGTGTGGAGTTTGCATGTTCTCTCTGTGTATGTGTGGGTTTGTGTTGGTGCCCCTGACCAAGGCACTGGCAAAAGAGCTGGAGTTGGTCCCCAGGCCCTACACTGCAACTGCCCACTCATTTTCATTAGTTTGGCCATTGTATTTGACTTCTTCTATTAAAGGACTGGATCGGGACACATTTCCATCAGAATGAAATGATGCTTCATCAACTCCATACTCCTTGAGTGTATCCATCAACAATGATAACTAAAAAAATAAACAAAGCAAGCTTTTCACGAGAAAACAAACAGATTGCTCGTGTAATGTTGGCTACAGCGGGTCACCATTAGGAAGGTTATTGCGGATGTGTTTAGTTGTTGTTTTGCTAGTTGTGAGGAGTGGGAGAGATGGAGCCGCACCATTAATGTCGACCAATAACATCCGCAAAATTAAAGCATATTTACTGCATCATCCCTGTGACCCTGAACAGGATAAGCGGATAAAGGATATGGGTGTTTGGATGGATGGATGTGACACAATACAGGATGCCCCTCCTTTCTTATTTTAATTTGTTATTTTATTACATGTATACTCTTGCATTTGAAAGGCCCCTGGGGACCAGGGAACTTGCCCTTACTGCTAAAATGTAGTGACCTTCTGTCAGTTAAGAATGCCTTGCACCCTGGGAATATTTATTTTTTATGATGGAATCCATTTTAATTCTGCCATTATCTGATTGCACAAGGTTAAATAAGTAATTTACCAATGCCTCAATTTTGTTTTCGAGTATCAGAATGGATTACTGCATTTTCTTGATTATAGTTATCTTATTTGTTGCTTTTTCCATGTAAATGTGTCCTTGAATATTATTGTTCGCAAGACTTATTGTTGCTGCCATTTCTAATGATCTGATTATATGTTACCAAGTTGTAATATATGTCATAAGAATGATTTAGATATTAATTGTAGTATGTCATTTAACAGACACGTTTGTCCAAAGCGACTTACATTTATTCAGACACCGATGGACGCAACCATCAGGAGCTTGGTGTCTTGCTCAAGGACACTACGGCATGCTATCAGGAGGAGCCGAAGATCAAACCAGCAACCTATGGATAAGTAGACGACCCGTTCTACCTCCTGAGCTACTGCCCCTATTCCTTAGTTCAATTTATAAAATGTAAAATAAATTGTAAAAAATTTCAAAGGAAGATAGTTATTGCACGAGCCTATGTATTATGTCCCAAACTACCCCATTATGATTTAGACATTTTAGAAATGTTATGAAGTTATGAATACATAAAACAAATGCTTGCATTGTTTAATAGTCACTCAATTGCATAAAGATTTGGAAATCATCACGGATGTATTATTCTTAAATTTTATGTTTTTAATTTAAATCTTCACAATACCAATATTGTTAGTTTATGGATTTTTATTTTTTTGCACTGAAAAACCTTAGCCTGTTCATTCATACTTTAATTAGGGGATTTCAAACTACATGAACTATGACCGTGTTGCAGCAGTTTAAAACTAAAATTTGTAAGCTTTTTCTCAGAACCTCAGTGGTAAAAAACGGACGAGGGGATCTTGGGAAATGTGAAAAGAGCATCCATTTCAGACAACCACTTTTTGTTCAAGACGCTCAGTCCTTTTTCCAACTCTTAAAATAACCCAAACTAATGAATCTAATCCTGACCTAGTATCCATGCTTCCTCATTATAAGTTGATTATACTTATAGACGCACACACGCTCCTGACTCTCCACCTCCACCCTAACTACACATTTCATTATGGAGATGTCAGTTGCGCTTTCTTAAGTCCCTTTTATGAGTGTTCCATATGACCGGAAGACTTGGTTTATGTACGTATACCACATTATTGTCTCCATCCAGTCTATGGTGAAACAACAGAAATTTCAAAAGTTAACCTTAGTGCTTCTATTCCACATACAGTATCCACCAAAGTTGAATTCTAATCCAAATTATCTAGTGTGATTTGTTAATATTCCTGAGTGCTGCAGCGTGTTGATGAAAGGCACCTACCTGTGATTAACAGCTCGAAATGGACCACCATGATGAAATCCCTCTTCCAATCCACTCTGAATAATCTCAACCTGTTTGTTTGGTTTAACAAATGATTTAAAAACTATCCTCTATCTCAGATAGTGATGTGGGGATGGGACATGAGAAAATTGGGCTGGATAGATGATAGATGACAAGCCAAAATATGTTTTTTAAAGTAATCCACCAAGGATTTAAGTATTCACTGTGGTATCTTGGAGTTAAATGTAGTTTAAGCATTGGTTGCAGGTTTATTAATATTATTTTCCATGTATCATTATGAGGGGGATGTAATGCAGTTTGCACTGATATTCTGATATTTAGCTGAATTTCACCACAGGGATTGACAATTATCATATCATATTTTGTCTTAACTAGTTTCAAGTTCAACAAACTGTTTTTCAACCAAACTGCATATCTAATATTTTCAAGATATGAAGTATGAGTAAAAACAACGATCTGAATCATAGAGTTTTTTGATCCAATGTGAATTTCCATTCTGGTTCTTTACATACTGCTGTACTGTATCCTACACTTAATGCTCATATGAAGTAAAAGTGATTTGCCGATTTGGCTCAATTCCCAGTCTTTAATAATAAAATGGGCTGTTACAGTGAGCTCTCTGCATTGCTCTCCATCAGTCTTCAGATAACTTTATTTAGCACGTTGTCTTTTACTGCTTATATACCAGGAGCTAAATTTTAGTGGCGAAACCGCGGGACGACAGATTAAGTGTTTAAACCTTGGTTCAACATTACATTACATTACATCACGTCATTTAGCAGATGCTTTTGTCCAAGGGGACTTACCATAGGTGCATTTTGTCGGTAGCATCAAACCAACTCTATAACACAGTCAGCCAAACCTTCAATCAGAATAAGTAGCATTAATAGAGTTAGCGAACAGATAGTTTAGTATAATTTGCAGAGTGTTTGCAGTGATAGGATAAGCTGTTGGAGGAGATCACACCACCAAGGGATTTAGTAAACAAGGACAAACGCAGAAGGCCCATGACAGAGCCCTGAGGGACACCAGCATGTAGAGCGCAAGGTCAGGACTCAGTATGCAATTGATGGTTGAATCTGTGACCATACAAAATGGTTTTCAACTAAAATTTATTTTCGAATTACATTTTTGGTAGCAGTTGCTGAAGAAAAAGCGTTTGGAAATTATCTGAAAAGCAGCAGGAATAATTAATAAAGATTTCAGATTTTGTATATTTGACACACTTAGAAAACGTATGACACTAACGAAGATAAGAAGTTTCCTAGTTCAGTTCCTTCATCTTTTGCAGTTGTCAATTTACTGGTTAGTTCTTGTATTTTGGAATTGGCAACTACTCTCTCTACTGTCTGCATGCTAGAGACCTGGATGAGATCTGCCCAAATGGCCACCAATTAATTTCAATTACTGTTAGAAATTTGCAGAAAATAAAATAAATAAATACAAGAAATCTCCTGAAATCCATGTGAGTTGTCCCGCAACAATTAATGTTTATTCTGCAAACAAAACGACGAAGACGCTCAACACCACAAACGTTATTATTTATTTTCACCTACTCGCCATATTTATTTTGTTTTTGATTTGGTCAATATTTTATTTAAGTGAAATATTAATCAAAGCGGATGCACCTATTACTAATTGTACACGAACGGAAATTATTTGATTGCAAATAGCAATATTCATCATTTTTATTTCTCTATTTTTAAAAAGGCGTTAACTGACGGGACTTATTTTATTTTGAATATTCAATAAAAAATATTATCCATCTGCATGCCTTGATGATGTAATTCTCTTTATAGCCTGCTTATCTGTTGATCTTAAGGTCAATAATCACAAATTTTATTTCACCGGAATCTCTCCCATTTCTAGAGGAAATTGAAATCTTCCAGGACACGTTGACCACCACCAATTTTTTCTAATGGAAACTCTGGCACCTTCACCCCGGGGTCATCTCAACATGGTGGTGCATGAGGGATGCGAGGCCTGGCAGGGTGGAGAAAACATCAGAGAAGCGACGCTAAAATGCTGCCACCCACACAGCTCTGGCCTGGAGAGAGATGGTCACGAAACAGGGCCCGGTACGATCGGCCGCCTTTGGACCCTCCAGCCCTTACTCATCCTGTTCAATGACTGGCCCCCCTCCATTCTTTTAAGACGTTAAGGTGATAAATCTGCGTCGCCCCCTGCCTGTCAGACTGCACAACCTCATGATCAACCTCTCTAACCTGCCGTGTGACCACCAAAGGCCCTTGCCACTTTGAGAGCCGTTTAGCTGGAGCTGGACGTAAGGAGCAACACTAACACCTTATCTCCGGGTGCAAATTGTCTCAGCCGAGCCCCCCTGTTGCCCCCCTGTTGTATAAGTGGTGCTGACGAGCCTCGAGCAAATTCTCCCGTGACAGCTGTCCCAGCGCGTGTAACTTTGCGCTCAGGTCCATCAAGTTCAAGTTCAAGTTCAAGTTCAAGTTCAAGAGATTATTTGTCACATACATATACATCACGTCAACTGCCGAACAGGAGTTCAAATGGAGAAAAACTCGTGGAGTCCTGGGGAACCTCCTACACCACAAACAACAGGGGGCCAACCACTTACGGCTATCTTCATGAACAAACTTTGGAATTGTGTTTTTCAGCATTTTATCAAAGACAATCGGTCTGGGGATGTAAACGCTGGTCCGCACTCAAGCGGACGCCCAGTAATTCCTAAGATCCCCAAGTGTGCATGACATAAAGGAAGTGCCCTGGTTGGCCAGGATTTCTTTTGGCATCCCGACTCAGGAGATGACTTGAAACAGTGCCTGCGCCACATTAATGGCTGTGATACTGTGCAGTGGCACTGCTTCAGGGTACCGGGTTGCATAATCCTCAACGGAGCTCTTGGCATAGCCGGAGAGTTGGCAAATTGGCACTCAGGACGCGCTATGCGCCACTTTCGTATACAGTATCTTCCCAAGGTGTTCGAGGTGACCGGCCATCGGGTTATTGTGAGCCGCCTGGAAAAGCATTTCTTGCCGGCTTTTTCGAAGCAACAATTGGGTAATTTCGTCCCCTAATTGAGTGTCACGGCTCACTCTCTACAACCTGTCCCTAATGAGCGAAGAGTACGGCTGGGTGAGCACTCGGGCACTACAGGAATTCGGTCGATTCGGGACAGCTGTGTGGCCGCAGAAAGGAAGCCACGCTGCTGTCTGCAGCCGTGGCTTAACCACGCCCCTTGGTCCGCCACAATTATATTGATTCTTGTCCAAATTATGAACATAAAGTTAGTAAAATTCAAACGTCTAACATTGGTATAACCCAAACGAGTGTGAGCTGTAACTTTCTTCTTCCAAACACAAAACTTGACAGGTTGTGTGAGAAACGACGTCGTCCCGTAAAACATCGAGCCAAATATAAGAACCAGATGCACATTTGAAGGTCGGGTCTTAAAAGGTGAAATTCTTCTCACTGTGCCAATTCATTAATCTAAGGCTCAATGCAGGAACAAAATGTATTTGGATGATTGATTTCAAGATCAAAGGCTTGCACGGTTTAAATGGCACACGGAAAAATGGAAGGAACTTTGCCAGGCTTTATGACATTATGCTCCTTTTGAAGCATTTTTTTTTTTATGCATTTTTTTTTTGTTATGTTTTCCCCTCTCCTTAAACTAATTCTGTGCATGCTATCAATATAATATGCTGTGCCTGGAATGATGGTGCAATTTATTGCCAAGACCAAGGGTCTGAAAACTATTTATTGAATACGCAAACTGCATTTCCATGAACATCTAAGCATATACTTAAGCTCAAAAATTGCTTCTGATTGTCACTTTTTTGGAGCCCTGGCGGCTGCGTATTCGCAGGGTTATTTCTTCCTTGTGTATCTGATTCATCTCCATCGCTACTTTGCTCTTGTGAGGTTTGCATTGCCCTTTTCATTCCTCCCTCCCAGTACACTCCTCCTTAGGGGGCTCCAAGGTGGAGCAGTCATATTTCCCGCTGAGGTATTCTGCCGGAACATTCTCAGATTAATACCATCTAGCCTCTTCAACCTGAAGTGCCTCTCTACCTCCGCTTTGCTCACACGTCTATTTCCCTACATACCCGGCAACCGGTCAATTTCAATGGCGGCATTTGAGTTTTATCCCAATACATCCATTTATTTAAGGAATAGCCACCTTCTCCAAGTTACTTTTCTGCATATTTCGAACAGAAATATGAAGCGGCCGCATTGAGCTACCACATTTCGCTTAAGCACAAAGTGTCATATATTCATATTGAATATGCTCTCAATTTGCCATGAAAAGTGCTTCGCTGGCTTTCTGCAACTTTATACTGCTCTACCATACACTAAGTTTCAGGGTGTTAAATCAGCCTAATGCTAATCTGCACTGTAGACGATTTAGGGTAATAATGCCATGGTATAGAAATATTGAAATATATATATTCGTATATATTTTTTAGATGAAAAATGTATGAATCCGTAATGAACCTCTGCTTGTAGCACTATTGAGCCCAAACCCATTAGATCAGTGTTTGCTTCCCACAGGACACGGCAGAGCTCACAGTGATTTAATGTATTTGCACATCCGGTTTCATTGATTTTCAACATGAGAGGGTTCTATCTGAGCATGATCGGGTTTTGCTAAATGAGCTGTAAAACAATGCATTTCAGACAATGCAGGTGATAATTATTTATGCTTTTTTTGTCATACAAATTTGAATGGATGATTTGCAGAGGCGATGAATGTTATTATTGTTTCTCTACTGTCTTGATGGCACTAAAAGGAATGAAAAAAGAAAAAGAAAATGCAGAGAAAGAATGCCGGCTGCCAGTTAACTCGCAAGACCTGAAGACTCTTTTATTGTAGATGTATTTTATGAATTTCTTTTCTTCTGTTCAACGGGCACCTCAAGATGATTATATGAATATAATCAATGTGAATATCCCCGTTCACAGTGATACAATAATGTGGTTTTGCGATAATGACAGACTGACTGCATGATATTCCTTACTTATGTCCTATTCGCACCATTTTTTATTTTTTTTTGGTTTGTCTGGTTTGTCTTTAACCTCACCCTTCCATAAACAGGGGATTGCAAGCGAATGTAAATCCCCAATCGGTGTGAATGTGCATGCAAAGGACTGTTTTCCAGTAAGAGTGACTCATTGTTCCACAGTCAGCTGTGTTTCTCTCGGACGAATGGACTGTCGCACGACCTCATTTACTTTTTTTTTTTTCCACTCAGTGTGTGTCATCATTTTTTTACACCAGTGCAAGGTCTAATAGGTTCTTTACACTTGGATGGATACTCGCTTCACTGCGTAGTTTAGCGCTGTAGCTTTGCCACGGCTAATCAAAGTAGCTCGGAAAAGCCTGGGGGGAAAGCAATTCTTAAAAACTATTCTTATTTCTTTGCCAGATGTGTGACAGCGGCGATGGAGCCACAGGTGATTGTTGTCTGGAGGAATCCCAGTGAAATAAAACATGATACAGTATGTCGATGACATGTCATTTTACATGTGAAACTACTTTCGGTAACATGCTGTATCACGCTGCGGATGTGCTGAATATGGATGACTTATTCCTGGGGTGGGTGAATATTTTGTGTGTCTCCAGAGAGGAGGAGGAGAATGAGTCTCGGGTGGCGTTGTCCAAAGAAAACTAATTAGCTGATGCATTCCATTCCGTCAATGTCCGGGGAACCATACATCACACCCTGAGGGACAAACAAAATATAGTAAGCCTACTCATGTAAATTAAACTGAGTGCCTCTGGCTCAGAATAGACCCTTTTCCCATTCATTCGTTTAATAATAAATTAATTTATTTTACCAGCCACACCTGATTATCTAATAGCTCCACCAAAATAAGCCGGGCGCCTTTGGCTTGAATGAGGCGTCACTTAAGAAGGAAAAAAAAGAGAGAAAAATGGAATGAGTTAGGATTTGACATTGTTATTTCTAGGGCTAAAATGCAAAACATTTAAGAAACCCACTCTGAGGTAATTGAGTCCATGGAGGCAGGTATTGACTCATGGACCTTATCGGTGATGAGCGTTTTGAAGGACTTTTAGAACGGTAATAATGATGTTACATTATCTGCACAAGTCACTTTAAAGGATTTTTAGGCCGAATTAATTTAGTTTTAATATGTATCCACTTTATTACAAACTGCCCCTTCAAACAGCGAAGGAAAAGGGTTTTTTTCACCGTGAAAGGAAGTAAATATGGATTAAATCACACTGGCTCATTAATGTTGGAAGACGTTTCAGACGTGAAACAAGATGCTGTGATATAAGTATATGTATATAATAAAATAAGTAGTTTTCGTCCAATAACTTTTGACAGTGGGAACAAAAGACTATAAAGAGTGAAATTTGGATTTGAAATGATTGTGTTGAAACACTCTGTTTTCTGCTTTGATGGCGTCCCTGGGCGGCTCTTATCTCCGTTTGCGTCTTCTTTTCTTTCAGAGCGCTGGTTTGGTCCACAGAGAGAGAAAGAAAAGGAAGAAGGGTAGATTCTTAGCCTCTTCCTTTTCCCCACGAGGGCACAAATAAACAGCAGACACTGGAGATGTATTTGTAATTAATGAGGTGTTTGCAATGTAACATGTGAGGGAAAAAAGCTAAATTCAGCCTCTTACCCTCACATACAATACATACTGTATGTAGTTTTATCTTTCCTTCTCTCACTCTCTCACCCATAGCCATAGTTATCATCAAGTTACAAATTATATATATATATATATATAATTATTATTATTATTATTATATTCTGTAAAATAATGAAATGTGTGTGTGTGTGTATATATATATATATATATATATATATATATATATATATATATATATTATATATATATACACATTTCATTATTTTACAGAATTTATAAGCAACAAATTCAGTGAATATAGTCCCCTATGATTTAATAAGCAAAACAAATTGTGTTGAAATGGAAATCATTCAGTTTGATTGAATGATTGATTGATCACTTTGGATTGATAATGATTCATTAATCATGTAGAAATGCCTTGATAGCCACAGCCCAAATAGAAAAAAGGTTTGATTTCTTTCCGTTACCACAATCAATAATGTTGTATCGTCCCAGACCGGTACTTTGTGATATTAAATGCAGTTGTATAAATAATGGCCTTCTTGAAGGCATCCGACTCAACTCTTAATTCTGGCTTCTTGGTATATGCCAAAAACGAAGATAATCCTTATATCAGTGGATATAAGAACTGCAGTAAAGTTGGAACAGAATTAGAAGACGCATTGAATGATTGTCTTTGCCTTAAAGCAGCACTATGTGTCATTCCCACAGTCTCCTAGCCCCACTTGGAGCAGTCTATGTCCGTCTATGTCTGTCTATGTTGTATGTCATGGTGTTGAAGCCTGTTGTTGAACTCTCGTCTGCCAGCTGTCTCTGTGTCGTGCATTTGAATCCCCCTAGCCCTGGTCGTAACAGTACGATCTGGCCATGACATGGACCGTCGTGGAGGCTCTCCGCCGCGCAGTACAGAGCCAGGGAGCTCTCCTGGACTAGCACGACCAAGCCCCCGGGACATTGCCGAAAGCCTCTGCAACATCTCAGCGGCCATGAGTGGGCTTCAGGCCCCGCCAGCTCCGCCGTCACCGCTTCCTAGCCTGGCTACTGTCCATTGCGAGCCCTACGTTCCAGCCCATATGACGGCGACTTCGGGGCATGCCCGGCTTTCCTGGTTTAATGCTCTGTGGTGTTTGAGCAGCAGCCGCTGTACTACACCACCGAGAGATCCTGCATCCCTCCCTCTCGCGATGTGGGAACGTTGAGGTCCAGTGGACAACCGGCTCCGAGAGCGCTGGCGTGAGAGGAACACGCAGACCCAGCCAGTGCTTCTTGTTCTGTCGGCGACGTCCCGGTCGACAGCTTTGGCAGTCCCTGAGTACTACCGAAGTTCCCAGAGCCCATGCAACTCGGGCAAGCTCAGCTGCCTCCCGAGGAGCGGGCCTGCCGCCTGCAGACCGGGTCCTGCCTGTACTGCGGCCAGATTGGACATCTTAGGGCCACATGCCCGCTGCGTCTGGTAAACCGGTCGTTTTGTGCGACATAGAAGAGGTACATACGAACCGAGCCGGCTGTAACCCCTCCTCTCGTCCCTTGTTAAATGCCACCCTCTCATGGCGGAGCCAGACTCTACAGCTCTCGTCTCTCATAGATTCTGGCACAGACGAGAGCTTCATGGACCGGAGCATGGTGCACAAGTTGGGCTTGGTCCCCGTTCGTCTTTCCGTTCCCATGCAAGCCAGGGACCTGACTGGGATGCGTCTGGCTCGAGTAGAGAACTAGACCCTTCCCCCTTGAACTGTTGCTTTCAGGTAACCACCATCAGTCCATTGTCTTCCACCTCATTGATTCAACCCAAACCCCCCTGGTGCTGGCCCATAGCCCCCACATAGGGCCCCAGGGAGAATTGCTGCCTGAAGTTCCGCCTCTGCCCCTTCATCAGTCGTCTCCCTAACCCCACCTGAACCCCGGACTCCTCCATGCCAGAACAGTACCAAGATCTAGATTGGGTTTTTAGTAAGCAGCACACACTGTCCTTGCCGCCTCACCACCGTTATGACTGTGCGATTGATCTGCTGCCTGGCCCCCCTTTCCCCTTTAGCCAACTATATAACCCTATATAACTTGGAGGCCATGGTGGTTTATATTAGGGGCTTTCTCTCTGCCGGGATAATCCGTCCCTCATCTTCACCGGTGGGCACCAGGTTTTTCTTTGTTCACAAAAAGGACAAGACCCTCTGCCCCTGCTTAGACTTCTGAGGCCTTAACGAAATCACTGTTAAAAACAAGTATCCTCTGCCACTGATTGACTCTATTTTTGTTCCCCCTCTGTGGTGCCACACACTTCACCAAGCTCGACCTCCACAATGCTTACACACGCCCAGAGCCTCCTAGCCCCACTTGGAGCAGTTTATGTCTGTCTATGTCTGTCTGTCTCTGTCTGTATGTAATTTATGACCCACCGCAGCAAAATCGCTGTCTCCTGCATTTCTAAAATTACCAGGCGCAGCCAAATAAGTTGAAAAAAACTTTCTTGAAGGAGAATTAGATTTTTCCGATTCGTGTTCCTTTCTGTTTTTTTTTTATCTGTCAACGTATTTTCAAAACCGAGTTCGAGTTATAAATGGTAGAAAAATGTTAATCTGTGGAGTTAAATATCCCTGTTAGATTACATGGGGAAACACAGTTCATTTACCGAGACGCTGAGTAGCGCTGAACAATGCCCGATTGATCGTTTTCTTTAAATCAACCGTCCAGGTGAAGATCATTCATCCATATTCCATGTGATGTGAAGTCACAAAGTAAAACCGTTTTGATAGAGTTCAACCTTTAAATCGTACTACTTTCATACACATGGAGACATCCTTGTTGAGGGGGCATGTACCAACGTGTACCATCGAAGAAGAAATCCTGACGTCACTGATGTCACTTCTGTAAAAAAGACGAGGATCCTTTGGTTTTACTTGTCTGTGAAAACTCCATGTTGTTATGGATTACGAGAAGCGGGTGGAGGAAGAAATCTCAATCATATAGCGGACCTTAATCTGACCAGTGCAATAGATACAAATCAGTGTAAGCAGCGCGTACTGGACTTAGTTTTCCGTGATGATAGTCAGTTCTTCGACAGCGCTGCTGAATCTGATATTATCCCGGACTTGGAGAACATTTCAAACAGCGGATTGCAACCTGAATGTGAAGATGAAATGTAATATTTTCAAAAACCACCGGAGGAGACCAACGATACGCCCATTGTTGTTAGAATGGAAGAAGTTGATGATGTGATGAAGTCCGTTGAGGTTGGTGATTTGGAGATTTCAGATTTTCCGAGACTCAATTTTTAATAGACTCCATTTCTTTGTGTTGTCCACACTTTTAAACTCCTAAATAATTCCACTTTTATAAAACATGTACTGTTTATTCTTACTGTTATAAAAGCATTTTTAAATACAAAAATAGTTGTGTGTTGATGACGGTGTTCAACATTCCCTCAAAACACAAGAACAAAGCAGTGATTGCCCCGTTCAGCAGGGTGTCAAGTCCCCATTCAGCAGGTTGTTAAGTAGCCATGTAACAACTACCAAGGCTCTGTTGGTCCTCCAAATGTTTTCATTCTGGGAGCTGACTGAATGAACCCGGTGTGGGGGAAAAACTTTGAAGGTGATGATCTCAGAAACATGGTTTACCACACCCTTGTCATTAACAAGTCAGAGCTTTTAAAACATTTGCTTGATTTGCACAAGTGACACCTTGTTTGGAAGCTCTGATTCTCCACTTTCAAATGATTAAAAAAAAAAAAAAAAAAAAAAGTAAAAAGCCGACAAATTACCCTAATGTATGCGGTTGTCAGGCACCAACTCTTTCCTAGTCCTCTGCCACTCCTTCCTCCTGCACCGTCCCACACACCTGAGGTCCATCATTCCATAAAGCCTGCAGTACTTATTCCCAGGCTTTCCATCCACTCATTGCATGATCGTCAGCTTATCTAACCTAGTAAGTACTGCCCGTGGCCCCTCCATATTTTGGAGTATTCGTTGATTCAAGCTCATAGTTCTAACCGTGCCTTTCTCCCATGTCAACGGCGTTCCCATCCTGCATCCTAGCTCCCTGTCCTCCTGTCCAGAACCTAGATCCCTCTTTCCACATCCACACCGTTCCTGTCCTGCCTCGTCTCGTCCGGTAATCCTGCCTTCCAGGACCCGTCCACCCGTTTCAAACCGACCAGGTCTCTCCCAATTCCCCACACCTTGCGACTTCCAATAAAACCCCGTTGTTGAACTCCCGTCTGCCAGCCATCTCTGTGTTGAACATTTGAGTCCCCCTAGCCTGGTCGTAATATTATGTAACATTTGGTATTTGTGATTTGGTGCCCCTACAGTTTCTGAGTGCAATTGCACTTTTTTTCCACTGTTGTAAAACATTGTCCGGTGTCCGAAAATCATTTATTTTACCGGACAAATTTGAACGTTTTCAGTCAAACTTCAATAACATTCTATGTTACAAACGCCAATATAATGTACTCCAAGCGAGTCAGAGGGTGAAACAAACCCTGTGGTGCAATGAAAGTGATTCGCTGTTTTGAAAGCTGTTTCGAACCTGAACACAGAAGTTACATAATGCAAGGACATGCGTTCCCCTTGTTCATTGAGCCAATGGGGCTCCAGGTTTCATTGTATTTAGTCCGTAAGCTTTCACTGATTTCACCTTATCAGTACTAAAAATGTACTAAAATGTCTTACTGAACAAATTTGAGACAATAAATAAGCAATGCAGTTGCTGAATTCAACGCCTTATTTAAAAGTTTGTTCCGACTTTCTGTCTGGAGCAGCACGGAGCTTGGAGCAGCGCGGGATATGGTTGGGCTTGGGGCTATTTTGTTTCATTTAATGACAGAAACGTCATAAAATAAAATAAAAGAAATACATGTACGTTTTTTTTTTTTAAGGAATACGGAGTGGATAATGCATCACAGCCTACAGTACAGTCAACCTACCGTGGACAGTGATACTGATACTGACGCTAAATACTTAATTCCTTTCTTTTAAAAGATTTGTGCTGGTATCTGCACCCAACAGAGCACTTCTAATATTTAGCTCTTAGTTTTGATGCTAGCGCGTCTGGTTCGGCTCCAGGCGTGGGTGGAGTTACTCAGCTGGAGGGCGGTTCTAATTATATTGTTTTAATGCTAACTAGTACTGAGACACAAAGCCAAAAGTCTCTTTTTAGGACATGTTTTCTGAACCAGACAGCTCACAAAAAACGGACTGGGTCGTCTTTTTTTACAGTTTGTGTGTTAGTAGAGCCATCAGAGAAACAATTGTCTGTGCACAAGCACAGAAAAAGTGATTTTTGCATAATAGGTCCCCTTTAAGGCATTTTATCCTTAATTTGGTTAGAGATGTTGCGGCCAAAAAAGACGAGTAAGGCCCAGTGGAATTCGGATGGGTCCAGCGGTGGTAAGCTGACTTTGGAGTAGAAGTCGATGAAGCCACTTGGGATGGCTGAACAGCTTTTAATGGGAGATAGATTTAATTTGTTGGGTTGGGTCAGACTCTCTACCTTCTGAGACCATGTATTCTTTTGTCAATCCGTACCAAAGTCCCAAAATCAGGATTCCTGGTGAGAAAGCGACGAGTGCTTTTCACCCAACTGCAGTCATCTTCAGCATCACACAATTCGGTAGTCACCCATTTGGGTGTAACTTGTGTCGCTTGCATTGATCTCCTGATGGAGCCGAGCATCCAGTTTGGAGAAAAGGATGGAACCTACCAACGTACTACATGAGCGGTAGGAGTAGAAAACAGGGATACACTTCAAAATATGAACTATCAACTTTTTCCTTGAATTTGTTTTTAAGTAGCGTCAACAGTAATAAAAACGACACTCTCCTCCCAAAATATGACCTAAAGATGGCCAAAGCACCACATTATCTCTCTCGGATTAAAAGCGGTAATGTTCTCTCTCTCTCATATATATATATATATATATATATATATATATATATATATATATATACTCAAGTTTTATGGCTCCTTCTCCTCACGTCTCGCGCTGCGGCGTCGGCCAGATGTCTAACTACCACCACTGAATAAACACTGGACCTTAGTGGCTCACAGGGACAGATCCAACGCCTGCTTATCTGTCCTGGAGCAGGTGGCGAAAAAACTAGAGAAAAGGCAGATGCTTGAGAAAAAGAGAAGGAGGGATGAGGAAGAGAGGAAGAGGAGGAAGAGAGATGAAGAGGAGACGGAGAGACAGTCTCAGAACTTGCTCAGGCAGCCATCAGTCTGCAGACTCCCAATCACCCAGGGGAGCCGTGGAGAATACCCATGCAAGAGCATGAAGAGCGATTCCCTCTCTCGCTCTCTCTCTCTCTCTCTCTCTTGCTCTCTCTCTCTCGCTCTCTCTCCCACCCACACGCGCACACACACACACACACACACACACACACACACACACACACACACACACACACACACACACACACAAGTACACCACCACACACAAATATGTATAAATAAAGCATATATCACCCAGGGGAGGCATGAAAGACATACACGCCGAGCACAAAGAAAGCCGTGCTCACATTTACACATTATATTCACCAGCACGACGCTCACACACACACACACACACACACACATGCACGCACACGCACACGTACACACACACACACACACACACACACACCCACACACACACAGCTTTTGCATTAGCTCTCCTGTCTGCAGACACAGTAAATTTCCAAGTATATCACTTCAACAGCTTGCAGCTTTTTTTCAGGCCAGATGTTTTTCAGGTTCACGAGAGCGTGTACTGTAAATTGTCGCCTTTTGTTTTATACGTTTTCAGGATGAGAGAAAAAGCTAAAAACAAACAAGAAATATGCAGAGGGAAGATGCATGGAATATATTATTATCAGAGCTTTATTTCTTTGACAGTCTTTGAGAGCTTGATTTTAGCAGCAGGTTTTGGGTGCAGGCGATGCGTTCAGATGTCTGCCTCCCTGAGCTGGTTCCGGTGATCTCTGTTTTTAAACATAATGAACGAAAATGGACCCAAAGCCCCACATAGGCCTACTCAAACCCTCGGACAAAGGGTCACACATTGAAAAATAACAACAACCTCCAGTATATGCACTGTTGTGGAATCATTCATGATTTTTCTTCAGAACACAGTCAATTAAACAGCATCCGATCCAGGGGTGCACTTCACGTTCTATGCAGATGATGCTAGCTTGTTAGCAAAGCACGGCATAACCGGATGGGCCAGCACAGGCCCATCCCACTGGCTGAGCCTCCATGCAGTAGAGATCTAAACAGGGGTCCCCCAATCAGACCGGAAATCTGTCACTTCAGTTATTGACCATTTTGGACCCATTTGGGCCCATTGTCCACAGAACCAAATCGACCATTTCGAGTCGGATATTTTCTGGGTCCGAACAGAGGCGATTGTTAAAACTGCACGCGATTCACTGCTTTCTCGCTTGTGGATGTCGAACAAGCTCATAGAGTCCTGGAAAAGCGTGGACATTATGTCGACATTATGACATTATATACGCGATACGCGTCTGTTCGGGTCGCCCCCCCCCATTGTGATCTGATGCTCAAGCTAATTATGGAGCATGTACAGTAGCCTAGTAATGCTACACAGCCGCTCTTCCATTCGTTCCTCTGGTGAGTGACTCAATATCAGCGCTGTTCCTTCCTGTTGGAACCACTTGGTATTACACATAATGGCGCAGCGACCCCGGACCCAAGGCAACAGAATGTGACTCAAACGCAATCGGCCGTAATAAAATACAATGCGAATGCGAGGTATTTGGTATTTGGGAGCCAACGGCCCGCAAAGATTTCCACCGTGCATGCAGTTGTTGCCAGGACGACCAGAAAACATCTCACGATGTTTCAATAAACGCGCTCCAATCGCGGGAAATTGCGGATGACAACAAACGACGACGGCGACGAGAGCGGGAACCCGTCTCACTTTGCGTGTTCAACACAGGGTTACCTCGCTTTGTTTCAACTGTGGAAAAAAAAACAAAAAAATCCCCCCGCCAACCCATAACGAACAAATTCAATTACAGCCAACTCTTATCACGAGAGCGGCCAACAACTTTCTGTCGCTTCAGATTTGCCTCCCCGAGCCGTGATTAATCCCCAGGCGTCGAGAGCCGAAATACCTGACGCTTAGCGGCGGCGTTTGAAACCCGGAGGAGAATCGGGAGAATGGTTTCACGTCAGAGGAGACAGGGATTACAATGAGAGAGTTAAAAATAATACGGATTGAACTTAACGGCTAAAAATCTGTTTGCTAAATGTTTGGTGCAAGGCTCAACCGTCTTGTCGGAAGGATGAGATAAAAATAGCGGGTGGGATTTATTTGTTTCAGTTGATTTAATTCAATACACACTGAATTGCATTTGGCACCAATGGATGCGCATGGACCCGCATTTATCATCTATTATTCATCATTATTTATAATGTGCACCTTCATCTTACACACGTTACAAACACTGAAATATCTTGTAATGCAGTGCTGTGTGTGTGTGTGTGTGTGTGTGTGGGGGGCGTTATTTCCATCATTATTTCCAAAAATGATTACAAAAAAAAGCAAGTTTTACATGAACAATCCTTCTCTGCTTTTTGAAGAGAAGGATTTTTACTTTGAGTATAGGAACCCATCAGCAGCACCAACTTAGATGGATGGATGAATGATGGATAGAAAGATAGATAGATAGAAGGACAGACGGACATATAGATAGATAGATAGATAGACAATAAATGGACAGACAGACAGATGGATGGATAGATGGATAGATCAGAATTCAGGAGATACTGATAAATACGAATAAAACAAACAGAATAAAAAGAACAAGAAACAAGAGGAAAAATAAAGGAGAAAAATAATAAAATCAATCCCAAAATGATGAGAGAACAAATTGCATAGACTTTAAAAAATAATAATAAAAATATATATATATGTTGCAGACAAATTTCCCATGAACACAGACACAAAAGATAAAACAATCACGAGTTGCTTTTAAAATATGAATAACTAAACTATAACCATAAAGTCATCCAGGTGATTGAAATCATCAAAACATTGCGGCGTCCATTAATCTCCTCTGATCTTCTGCGTTTGGAAGACAAGGTCACTTGTTTGCTTCCTGTTGTTTGGAAGTTTCCACTTTTTATTGGAAGGCCTCCGGGGAGAACACAGACGTGGTCCACATTAAAGCTTTATGATGGATACCATAAAGTGTTTTGGTGGCTCAGAAATTATGACATCGTCGTTTACTTTAATAATTTTACTGGAACCAAATTTTTAACTGCAGCACCCACCACAACGCTGCGGGAATAGATGTGAGCCGTCATCCCATTATTTGCAAGGACACAGTTGAATGGATTCACCTTGATCAGATTTGCGACGGTGTGTCTGTTTGACGGAGCGCTTTGGATGCCTCGAAGGTTCATCCCTGTTCTCTACTCCCCACCTCAGACGCTGGTCTGTTTCAGCCTTTCGTCCAAACCGGACGCTCTGCTCCGTCAGGAGGTCAACGCCAGCGACGGGGGGGGACAAATCCACAAAGTGCATTCAGCGCAACAGCTCCCTTTACGTTTCAGGCGAAGCAACATGATGCCACATCAGACTGACTTTGAAAATTCGAGGAGTGATAAAAAAAAGATATCGTACGGTTTCATTGTTAAATTGCACTACTTTTATTGCTGTGGAACAGTGTTGTTCGCGGTGTTACACCCAAATCCGCCGGATTGCGTGATGTGTTTTTCCATCTCTGTAGTGTACACAAAGAATAGAAGAGAGGAGCTCCCAAAAAAAACCCCCCAAAAAAACATTCAGTAAACACTTGAATCTATTCAAAAACAAATATTTTGACACGACTTGTCGAACCTGGTTTTCTGCTAGTTTCTGTAAAATTATCTCAAGTGTATCTCAACACAATGCGTCAAAACAATATGACAGAAATGTAGGTGTTCCCTAAAAAGGTTTTTCGTCCGTTGTTGCTCTCATCTAAAAGCAGCGGTTTTCAGCGGTCGTTTTTTAAGCGTCACACAATTTGGCAGGTCACACATTTGGGTGCAACACCGGAAACAACGCTTTGGCGCAGCGACGAAAATAGCGCCAGCAAACCAGCGGCGTCGGCAGTAGTTGTGTTTATGTGTGGGCCGGTGCAAAAGTGGGTGGGCCATCTTTTCCCAAAAAAAGAAAAACGGACTTCAAAAACATAGAAGGAGAAAAATCAAAAGGAGATCAAACACAGACAAACTGAATAAAGACAATTACTTTGCAATATTCTGCATTAGAAAGGCAATAACATGCTCAACCAACAGAGCTCAGTCTATAAAGGCTGTCACAGTATGGAGTGGGGACTGGGGGTTCAAGGGGGTGGGCTCAGGGGGGGGGTCTGTCCTGCTGACATCCTCCTCTGGGCAGGTTCTGATCAAATGACCCTTTTTTCCCACACCCACAGCATTTCATGGTGTCAGATGTGGCATAAACAGTGTAATCCATCTCCCCGATTGCTTTTTTTTTTTTGTTGTTTTTTTTTTTTTTAACCGTAAAGACTTCTCTTCTAAAAGAAAAAAAAAACAGGTCTAAGCTGAGGAGCTTTGCAACCCGAAGGAAATCAATTGAATGGGGGGAAACAATCTGCCCGAACCTGGCCCCGAACCTTCCCTAACATTTCATTAGTGAAGAATGAGGCCGCAGGGGAAATGGTCATTCTTTTGGGCAGGCTTCGTCAGAGGGAGAACGGGGACGGAGGTGTCACGGATGACGGCTCCGCTCTCCACCGCACCGTTGACTTTATACACACCGTCCGGAAAACTAACGATCACAAACAGCACAGGACACAAAAGATATACTATGCGTTCATAAGGAACGCAACGAGACAAAAGTGGAAAGAAAAAAAGAAGAGAAGTTTGGAGGAAAATTGCGCCCGGGCTGTGAAGGCGGTTCATCCCCCGCAGATGAATGGGAAGGGGACACACACAACAAGTGAACAATAAAATTAGTTTATATTTATTTATTTTCGTATGTCATTTTTTTTATACTGTATATATTTTTTCGTAAGAGCGTATTTTGATCCAACTTGGCTGGGTGGCAGGGACCAGGCCCGCCTGCAGTTGCGCGCCTCCAACAAACAGTGAATTTTTCAATAAAAATTGAGGTGAAATTTTCTTTATATTTTTCTAGAATGTTCAAAGTCAGGCTGCCGTGGGATCGTGCTGCTTTGCTTGAAATGTGGAGTGAGTTGTTACACACATTGTGGATCCCTCATCCCCATCACTTGCATTGAAAAGGCTGAAACCAACCTACAGTACGTATCGCATGAGGAGTGAGTCGAAAACAGCGATACACTTGAAAAAAATCCAAACTGTTCCTTTAAATGATGAGTGCATGGGTTGCTCCACAGCCCTCTGGCTTCTCTGGGGGCCCGGGGGTCTTCTGTGGCCGCGGGGCAGGGTACCCGGGGATTTCCTGCAGCCGAAGGTTGTCCACGGGGCTGTGGAGTTCGGGGGTGCTTCGGGGCCCCTTCCACTGCTTGGACGCGCCGTGACGTAATACCGACCTTCTTCACCAGTACCAATGGGGATAAGTCATGTACACTCACCAGTGGACATCACACACACACACACACACACACACACACACACACACACACACACACACACACACACACACACACACACACACACACACACACACACACACACACACACACACACACACACACACACACACACACACGCACACACACCTACTTCAAGTGCACCCCAGCACCCTCCTGGTTGCATTCCTCTCCTTTCCTCCCTCATTTACTGCCATAACTATGACAGGAAGAGGCCACGTGACCAGTGACTGTCGTCCAATGTTTATGTTTTTGTGTAAATGTTGTTTGCTTCTATGTTTATTTGTCGCACCCGTGGTGATTCTCCCCCTCTTGGAGTAGTGATCAGTTGTTATAGACCCAAACATGATAAATAGTTCTCCAAAGAGGGGGTTGGTGGTGGTTCTCTATAACCAAAAACTGTGCTCTTGTCATCCTACAGGTCGTCCACAGGACAGAGTTATTGCAGCAGTTCATGATCCTTCAAGAATTAATAACAGTTGCATTGCAGTTTGAGAACTTGAACTCCACTTGCACACTTACTCTGTCCTGAATGCGACGGCGTACAAATACTGTGTTGTATGCCCAGCATGCTGACAGCAAAGTTGAAATAATAATAACAAAAAAAAAGATGAGCGCTTGAAAACGACTTGAGAGCGATTGCCTGCCTTGAATCATCAGAAGGACAAAATTCTAGCGTAGGGAACTGGAGTAATACTGATAATGAAATAAAAATACGTTTCACGTTGATGTTTTCTACCGTTTGAGTGAAGTACCTGTAAAGGCTAGATTCATTGCTTGACAATTTGGCCAAACTGTCTTTGCTTTGTTGTTTGTGCTGCTGAAAAGGACATTGGCTATAGCAAGATGGAGATATGGCTTTATTGTTATGGTGCGTGCGCGCGTATGCGTGCGCGTGTGTGTGTGCGCGTGAGCGTGTGCCTGCATGAGTATTTGTGTTTGTGACAGGTTGACATCGCACATGGGAATGTGCTGTGTGGGAAGAGTGACGGGAGTGTACGTTCTCGCTTTCAAATTTGTTCCTCGGTAGCGTGCGCAGACTATTTATAGGTTGTCGTGACGGGATTCTGATCCGGCAAACCCAGAGATGCTGCAGCAGCCGTGCACCTCGAAAACATCAAAAATGTGACGCTGAAACTGAATAACTGTTGGGAGGTGAACATAATGGCTTCTCACGGTGTGATGAAACGGCGACTTTGTGTCTTATCATATCATTCTCATTAACATGGAATCTTAGCACGCCGGTGTTCTTGTATGAGTCAGAGTGATGCTCAGGAGGAACCCGACAAGGAGCTGGAGCTGCTGCTTTGACGTGGAGCCTTTTTTCTGGACCTAAAAGGTGAGCTGGAAGAAACAAGGTGAAATTCACTCACGGGTTAGGATTTCTGGATGATATGGTAGTAATGCTTTCACGGAGCGCATTGTAGTCCATCATTTGTAACTAACAACTAACACAATTACAAAGCGGCATCGTACAATATGTGGAGGGCGGTGAAGGACGCTAAACGGACGTAGAGGGACCACGGTGGAGCGACAGATGGAGCAACGGAACACCAGATGCTTGTGGCAGGGGCTGGGGACCATTACCAACTACAAGAGCAGCCCCTCCCCAGCCACCAGTGTGGACGCCTCCCTAGCCAACAAACTGAACTCCTTTTATACGCGTTTTCAGTCCGGCAACAACACCGCTACCTCGCCGGCTAGTTTGAGTTCCACCGCTGGGGACGAGCGCACACTCTCGGTGTCTGAGCATGACGTCAGGAGGGCTCTGATGCGTGTGAACACCAGGAAAGCCGCGGGCCCAGATGGCGTATCTGGGCGAGTACTGAAGACCTGCGCTAACCCTGACTTGTCGCTCTGCTGCCGGGACGAGAGCCTCCTCCTGAACGTCAGCAAAACTAAGGAGCTATTTGTGGACTTTAGGACGGGATCGCCACCGAGGACGCACGCGCCGTTGGTGATGAATGGGACTTCTGTCGTCTGTCTGCTGTGTTGCTGTTCTGTTCGGTGTTACTGTATTGCTGTGTCGTACTGTTGTATACTGTACTGTATACCTCCACACGCACCACCTCACTTCATTCACATGCTACTTCAAGATTCAAGATTCAAGATGCAAGAGGTTTATTCATCACATACATATACATACTTTCATACATATATGCAGTGAAATGTAATGCAACGCACCCGGTGATAACACACAATATGTCCTAGACAGAACACAGTAGCTACCTAAGAAAATTTCTTTCTACTAGACCAACTAACTGATTCCTAAAACGTAATACAGTCGAATACTTAGAGAATAAAATATAAATATAAATATAAATAATAATATAAATATAAATATAATAAAAAAATATATATATACAAAAAATATATAACATAAATAATATACAATTATAATAATATTATAATATAAATATTACTGCACATATCTGTATATACATAATAGTCTATTCCTTGTATTTCTATTTTGTATTCCCACTCAATATATGACCTTTTTACTCGTATTTTATTGTAAAATAAACATCTTGAATCCTGAATCTTGTAGGTCTTCTAATTGCTAAAGAGGTTTTTTATGGTAAATAAATAATATGATGTAATATAATGTAATAAAAAATATAGAATATATGATAAAATATACATAAAAATATACTGTATATTTAGAAAATAACGAAATAATATATAATGCTTCTTTTGGGAGGGGCGGGGGTCAATGAATGGACAATGGAAAGAACTCTCTCTCTCTCTCTCTCTCTCTCTGTACTATGGAAATGTCTTACTTTATCTTCTGCCAAAATGTTTCCAAATCTCCACACAAAATTCCATTCTATCCGCTAACCATCACCCATTGCCAAATGCCTAATACCCAATGCCAGTCAACAACAAGTGATGAAAAGTTCGGCTTGTTTAGGAGACTCGGTAAAAAGAACGGTTCAATTTGTCCGACTTCTCCTTTGTTTCAGTTCGCATGACGACAGTAAGAGGAACCATGTCAAAAGCCTCCACCATTTCGTCACACTGAGTTAATCCTCAGTGCTTATTTTCTGTTGGCGAATCGAAGATTCACTCGCTCGCCGGCGGCTCTTTAACCACGTTTGAGAATCTCGGTACCCATTTTAAAGGTTCTTTCGGTTTGCGTCCGTCTTGAGTCTCGCGTCACTACCTACAGCCAAGAAAAAAACAACGCCTTCTATCTTAGCTTATTATAATTTCAGTGTGTCAAAAATAGCTGGGAATTTACTCGCAGTTCTTTTCTGGGAATTCCCCCGAGGTCTCCCGGCCGATCTGGGAGGGCTGGAAACACTTAATGGTCGCGGCTAAAGTTAAATCCGGCGATTTAGCCCGAGCTGCTGGAGGGATGCTCCTGGTGCCTGGCTCCTGCTTGCCCTCTTCCTGCTCACGGAATTGGCTCCGGTTTGGTTGTTTTTACTCCATGTTGGCGAGTCGTTTAGCGCAGGGATGGATTTGGAACGGTAGCTGTGGTCCCGCGTGGAGCCCCGGGGGTCCGCCGGGAGAGGAAGTATATCTCAATCAAAATTGGAGGGTACAATGGAGAACCATATTAACAGTGGCATTGTTTAAATTTTCATTTCTGCACATATAGACGATATGTAATACACCACTGCAAAAAAAGGGAATGGGATTAAAACCCAAAGAACTACTTTATTCTAAAGTATAGTTATAGTTATAGCTAAATATATAAAAAACAATTATTACATTTGGCCGAGGGAAAATATAGCCTGGAATTAAATCCTAGTTTTCACAGGAAAGCAGCGAAATTCCATTTCCAGGCGCCCTAGATGGGGGTTTGCCGGTTCCAAAAACCGGCAGTCCTTTATCGACTGTATTCATTTAATTCAATGTTTTATTGTGTCTCGAGCAATTATGAGAGGTAAAGTGGGGAAAGCGGGAGCAGAGATGAACTGCGACAGAAACTAGACAACTAGTCCCAGAAGGATGTTATTTGGCTTAAGAGGGAGAGAAACAATCTGAGAAAGAGAGAGGGATGGAGCAGATAAGCGAGAGAGGGAAGGAAAGATAGACTTTTGGGGGATTTCTTAGAATTGCTTGGTACGTGACCAAAGCACTGAAAAGCTAATTTCCTGTAAAATTGTGATGTTACTTGTCATGTGACAGTTTTAGTTGTGCTGCACAGAGGTCTCTGCTATTCTGCTTAAAATAAGTGGTTTTGGGATTTGCGTCACTTCAAAATCTATTCTCCTGGGTATAAGAGCTGAACTGTGCTGATCTGTACACTGTGGAACGGATGCATGTCCAATAATAAGTCAGATGTACATCCTGTACATATGTATGCATATTCAAGGTTCAAGATTCAAGAGGTTTATTGGCCACAGGCATATGTTGATACATATATGCAGTGAAATGTCTTTGCAATGCACTCGGATATTGTGCACAATAAGTTCTAAACCGAACACAATAGCTGACCTAATTCCTGCGTCACTAACTAACTGAAACAAACGGATTCCTAAAACGTAATAGAGTTAGTGAATAGAGTTATATGAAATAAAATAAAATAAAAATGAAATAAGACTCAAAAAGGTAATACAGAGTGGAGTTACAAAACAGAAGTAAAGGGAATAGACTTAGTTATTTGGGATTTGTATTTGTATATACAGATATGTGCATATATATTGAATTTTAAGTTGAATAAACACATTTATTATAAACACATTTTAAAAAGAATATATATATATATATATATATATATATATATATATATATATATTGCAATTATATTGCAGTAAATTAGTTAGTCATGGGCTCTAATTTACTTACCTTACATCTCTGCCACCCTTATTTAAAATAAGAAAAAAAACATTTACAGACATTTTTATAAATAAAAGTGAATGTATATATATATATTTTTTATGGCGCTAAGTGCTACGTTCTATTGAGAGTCGGTAATTCTGTATCAGTAATTCCCCAAAGATCAACATATTTCACTGCCTCTGGTAACTTTGTGTTTGGCAAAGCTTACGAATTCTACATCCATCTCTACAGAGTAGTTTGATTCAAAGGTAGATATGTGTTCAGGTTCTACTCAGGTTCTACCCGGGTTCGGCCCAAGACTGGAAGAGACACGGCGGGTTTTTATTCACAATGAAACAGCACGGGGCTCAAGTGCGGGAAAGGAAACATAACGGACAACTCAAAGAGGAGACTAGAAGTTGTTCTTTGACCGAGGTTCCCTGGTAAGGAACGTTTTGGCTCCAGAGCGCTGCCGTGGACCCCTCACCGCAAGACAAGACGGACACATAAGAAACCTTCCCAGCTTCTGCGATGGGCCAGTCAGCTCCGCTGTCCTCAGCCTACCATGCTGACCTCCCCTCGCCCGCGCCCCCGAGTCCGCCACAACAGTGTAGCACGATGCTTACCAGCGAGTGAGGCGTCTACTGTAGTAGGCAGATGAAAGATTGGAAGATTTGGGCCCTAGCAATCTGCCCTGAAACTGAACCGAGACTGGAACTGAAAACAGCCATTTTAAATAAAAGGAAATATTCCTCTTCTTGGAGTTAAAAATAATAAAATATTAAATGGCTGTTCCCTTACACTTTTCCCAGTGGTAGGTCAGATTATTCTGAGGTCCAACTACAATGAAACGCAGCATGACACCCACTCCTGGCTGTCAGCGACGCGAGCGACAAAAAACCATTACTTAAGATTAAAGAAATTAGTTTCAATGAGCCCGTCTTGATCCGGCGCGGGCGGCAGCGGAACATGCAGCGATGTCGCTCAGCCCTGGGAAGTCGCTCGCGGTGTTTCTCTCTGAAAGTCCTTTTTCACCATCATCCCAGACAGTTGTGATTGGTTGTTGTGTGAGTGCCGTCGGGCGTCACGGCGAAGCCAACCCTACATTTGAGGACAGTTCTGCGAGCAATTTTGCCTATCGCAGAACGGGTGTCAGGTTCCTTGAACAGTAATATTATTGAGTAAATTGTCATCTGTAAAGTTGTAGCTGAGTAGCAACTTAACACCATTTTGCGCTCATTCTTATTCTGTATATTAATTGGATATTTGAGCCCTAGTCATATGATTTATTCCCCCTCGGAGGCATTTTGCACAATTGTACAATTTACAATTAAACAATAAGAATGGTTAGGATTCCAAAGGTTTTGGGCTTGGCACATTTTTTACTTTCTGTAAGCTCAAAGATGTTGCAGTGCGTTGGAAATGCAAAGTGATTTCCACTATTATTGATTGATTTCCATTAATAGGGGAAGTGTATTCTATTTTACTGCCTCTACAAAGGTTGATTTTAAGCTTCAAATTCAGTGAAGGATTCTTCTCTGGACCTGAGGACACAAAGGTGATAAAAGCCCATGGATTAAGGATAACCTGCTGAAGGGCTAATACATAATAATATATAATACATAAGGTTGAGAACATTTTAAATCCAATTGTCCAATCCTTTGGAATTTAAGTACCGGGCCCGTGCAGAGACCCTAAGAGGGGCAACCGCTCAAAGTTAAAAAGGGCCAACGGAACAAGATTTTAAAACCCCATTTCCGGCATAAACTGCTGAATTTTAGCAAGCCATAAACAAACTCTATGAAATGTCTTTTAATTCACAAGCGTCCTGCATCAGAAGCTTTGAAGAATTCTAGTTGTTTTGTTTGATAATGCATGTCTATAGATTCTTGTGAGACATGCATTTTATCAAAGGGGACCTATGCTTTTCCTTATTTTCTGTCATATATATAATGTTAAAAATGTTGGATGTTCATATCAGACGTGGCCAAAGTGTCAAATAATGAGTAAACTAATGACAAAATAATCACTATGAGCAAAACGTCCAGGCTTCCGACAGCTCTGAACGTTCGGTTTCCAGAGTTTTTTTCTACTCTCTGCACAAGCTGACGTCGGCTCGTCACAGATTTCTTTATACAGTACATGTATAGGGCTATCTCATTGCCTGATACATACTACACGCATACTGTATATATGCATACACACATACATACAGTAAAGCTGATGCACAATGAGCACTGGAACATGGTTTTGAATCCAGACTTTCACACATCCAACCAAAATGCTTGTTGTTAGAGGGTGTTCCGGGGTTGAAGTCTACGGGTTATTGAATTGTGTGATCCGGATGAGCAGAGTGTCAGCCTGCAGATGGACAGGAAATCTGTATTAGCAACCCCCATGTCAAGAGAAAGCAGTGAAGATCATCTTGGAGCAGTGGAAACCAGCAGGACACTGTGGTGTGGAGGCTTCAGACGCTGCCGTCACAGGTTCAAGTCCAAAATCCCTGAGGAGCAAGGGTGCAGGCTCGCATTGCATCCCACGGTGCGGTTCTTTTTTCTTTCAATTAAGAACCTGAGGAACAAAAATACACGATCAAAAATAAAAACCTGTTTTTATTTTTTTTGTTTGTTTGTTTTGTTTAGAGATACGGGGCGGAAATATGGAGAAGCGGCACAAATCAGCGGAGGTTGAGAGGAGCCAAGAGGAGGCGTCACACTCATCATGTGGCATTGTTTTGCGTCTATAATTAGCACGAGTGCTTTCAATGCATATAATTATATTATTTAAAATTATGTAGCTATGTTCACAATGATATATTGAGGGCGACAACTCCCAACCCTTTTTCCCAGGAAGGAGGAATCTGGACCCCCCCCCCCCCCCGTCCCAGCCGTAATTTCATCCATCACGTTCTCTCACGCTACAGGACGTGGGCTTCCTAAAGCCAATGAGGACTCGTTCAGATCGCGTACCTCATGAATATTCATATCTTGACCATAAAATAAAAACGCCACGTCTGCTCGCCAGGTCTTTTTCTTATCATCATTTATTGTGGAATATGCCACTCATTAAAACACTATAGTTTCCACGTTATTCTCCTGCTGTGATTATAAAAAATAATGTCGGGGATGTTGGGTCTCCCCTTTCTTTTTCCCCACTAGAAGCACACAGTGATGCCAGCTTAAATAGGGTTCTTATTTGGGCCTATATTTTTTTATATTTTAGCCAAAGTTGGCGAATGGTGTTCAGATTTTGAAAAAAATAAATAAAAATTCTGCTCTGTCTTTGCCCCTGCCAAGCTCTCTCTCTCTCTCTCTATATATATATATATATATATATATATATATATATATGTATATATATATACATATATATCTCTATCTATCTATCTATCTATCTATCTATCTATCTATCTATCTATCTATCTATCTATCTATCTATCTATCTATCGCTATTTCTATCTCTATCTCTATCTCTATCTCTATGTCTATCTATCACTATCTCTCTCTAGCTCTCTTTCTCTCTCTCTCTCTCTCTCTCTCTCTCTCTCTCTTTATATATATATATATATATATATCTTTATCTCTATCTATCTATCTATCTATCTATCTATCTATCTATCTATCTATCTATCTATCTATCTATCTATCTATCTATCTATCTATCTATCTATCTATCTATCTATCTATCTATCTATCTATCTATCTATCTATCTATCTATCTATCTATCTCTCTCCCTCTCTCTCTCTCTCTCTCTTTCCCTGCCTTCCCAACAAAATCCTGATGCCTATTCGCCATGGACATCATGGCGGTAAAGGGACAGGTGCTCGAGCTCCCTCAGAGCCCCCTCTGCCCGCTGTTAAGCACGTTAAGCATCGTTGCAAATCCACAAACTATGAAATCCATTTCCCAGTTGTCTTATTCAAAGTAATTCCCAAATCTTGTTACTATGCGTGCAATTACTCTTAGGGTATATTTTATGTAATTTGCTCATTTGTCTTTTACATATTTAGTAGAAGATGCCTTACTTGTCGCACTTTACATAATAAAAAAATCTGATTACTAAGCATCCAGTTTTGTCTGTGAATGTATTACAAATTGGGAAGGGTTTCTAATGACTTAGACGATGGTGAATTAATCAAAAAATGTCAAATTATTTTTGTCATTTTTTAAATTAGTTTGAGTTTTAATTAGTTTATGTGCTTATTTGCATGCTTTTACCTGGATTAACCTCCAGTAAAGATGTTCAAGTAGAAGGTTCTAGCGGTGCTTATACTAAGCTTAGGCCTGTTCTATATCAGGAGGCTCCGGCCCTTAGGGGCTACGCTCCTTCTACTCTGGAGCAGTGGAGAGCATCCTGACAGGCAACATCACTGCCTGGTTTGGGAACTGTACTGCTCAGGACAGGCGGGCCCTGCAGAGGGTGGTGCGTTCAGCTGAACGTACCGCTGGAACTACCCTCCACCCCTTGCAGGAGTTATACACCAGGAGGTGTAGTAGCAGAGCCCGCAGGATCATGAAGGATCCTCATCACCCCAACAACGGACTGTTCCAGCTGAAGCGGAACTGCTGCGGAGTTTTTTCCCGCAAGCCATTAGAACTGTCAATGCTGACCTCACCAGGGGTCCTCACTGAGCCATACACATAGGCTCCACTACCTACTGTACTATATGTAGCATACTGTACCGCATACTGTGTCACTGTTCAGGGTTGTTCGTGATGCCGTATTGCTGCGCCGTACTGTTGTATACTGTGCTGTATTATCCCAAACACTACCTCACTCTATTCACATTCACATGCCACTTTAATTCACATGCCACTTTAAATGCACATATCTGTATATACATAGGCATATTCCTTCTATCTATTCCATTTTATTTCTTTTTATTTTTATTGTATTTTATTCTATATATTTTTATTTTATTCTATAAGTATTCAACTTACTGTATTACGTTTTAGGAGTCAGTTAGTCGGCCTATAGAAAGAATTTTTTTATTTTTATGTTTTCCTCGGACATATTGTGTGCTATCACCGGGTGCGTTGCATTACATTTCACTGCATATATGTATGAAAGTATGTATATGTATGTGACAAATAAAAATCTTGAATCTTGAATCTTGAATCCTACTGGTATATCTCCAACCCTGTATACGGAAGTGCTAGAATTTATTCATCCGCCCACTTCAACCAATCAGAATGGAGCAGCATAGCCAATATAAACACCAGAAGTGCTCCCTTTGTCCTCTTTTCCAATTCAGCTGCGACTGAATACGTTCATCACTCATCGAAGACGACTCCAATCTCACGATTTCTGTCGCCGAGTGAAGCAGCAACCGACACGCTTCCTCTGAGTCTTGACAACAACAAATGACAATGACTTTTTTTACAATCCCCCTGCCTATACATCGGGCGGGTTGGTGCAACGAGAGTCACAGAGAAAGTGTCCCCATTACACATGGTTTTGTTCCATACGCACTTGTTTCGATCCATAAGGAGACCTTTGCATGGAACATAGTGGGATTTGAAGCTCAGAGGAAGGGCACACCATGTGTTGTGGGCGAAGGATGGATTCACTGCCCGGCTGGCTGACAGGACATTTGTCCTAGAAACCCAGGTTGGAGCAGCGACAGGTTGGAGCAGCGACATCGAACGTGACGATGCTGGCGGCCTTGATCTCTCACCATTAATTACTGCACTGTTGGCGGTGACACAAAGACATCTCTGGCTGTCCCGGACTGCCATAAGGGAGTCAGGGACCATGGCTCCCTGTCCCCACTCCACGGCAACTGCGATGTGGCAATGAGCATTACAGCTGTAGTTGTACACACACGCGGAGTACATACTGTATACACACAAGGAGTTCTTGGCCCTCCTTGGGTCTACACTTCTATAATTAGCATACATTGAAGCAAGCGGCTTCGCTCTCCCTCCTGTATAGAAGGAGTCTTGAACCCCTTCTTTGATGAAAGGGATAAGGGTTTATCACGCCTACCTCTCTGCCACAACAGACTCAATCAGAGCATGTGCGGCATGATGTTTTAAAGAGCAGCTCTAGTGCTGCCAGCTGCAATACAACACCTTCAGCCCTCTCTCATCCAAGGAGGTGATAGAACCAGAGTCTGTATGCTTGCCGTGTCCAAGCAGGATTCCCACAGCTGCACTAGGGCAGCCCCCCTGGTCGGACATGCTACCCCCAATTCTGCAGTGCTCAAAGAGCACCTGAACCCCCGGACCACCGGCAGGACCTGGACCCGACATGTTCACACAAGTCACGCATGTACCTCGTTGCTGAGCAGGTCGTGCCTAAGCGCGACTCCCACAGATGTGTGAAGGGAGTGGCCCTTGCAGGACATGCTGCGTCCGTGCCTACAAAACACAGGCTACTGAATCCCCGGACTACCGGTGAGGCCGGGTCCCAGGCGTGTTCACACACCATGACTAGGGCCACATCACACTCCATGGAGGGGCACATGCCCCAGGTCATCCCCATCATCCCTTTTACGATGGGCCCCCCTTTGACTGTGTCCCTGCCTGTCAGGCTGAGGTCGGTGGTGGTGTGGGCAATCAGGGACCTGGAGGAATGTTTAGTGAACACCCCCCAGATTGCTGCTCGTCCCTTGTGCGAGGGCTATGCCAGGTGACGTTTCCTCTGCATGTCTTCCCACTGGATAGACAGGGTTGTGACCTAACCCGGTATTCAAGCCTTAGGTGGTGACAAGCTCATGAAGTTCTTTTTTCCCCCTACTCATCAGAGTGTGTGGGAGGAAGGGTCTTCACTGTCTGTGTCTCGTATGCACTTTGGCGTGCTATGTGGACCGCACAGCTCCTATTCTGTTGTCAAGACAACTGTTTGTGTGCTATAGAGTGGCAACACATAGCCAGCCACTCTCTGCACAGAGCCTGTATCATTGGTTATGTGAATGCATCGCGATGGCTTATGAGTCGTCATGGCGTGTGAGACGAACCTCTCTCAGTGCCCAATCTACTTGAGGTGTGGCATCTTCGACTGCCCTTTTTAGGAGTGTTGGGGTCCAGGCCATTTGTACTGCAGTGTCCTGGTGGTCGATGTCCTCCTTTGTCCGGTTCTACCTGTGCAATGATTCCGCAGAGTCCCTTTTCCAGATTTCTGATGTGTTGCCCTCGTTAAGTGCCTAACACTCTCTCTGTTGACGCAATGTGTGTAGTGTTAGTTGCTTCAAAGGAGCACATTGGATTGGCAGGGTCGTGGTATGCGTATATTTCACCGCCGGCTTTGGCAGCCTGCACCCTAAACCGTTATGCACTTGGGATGTGTTCGGGTCCAGTGGGGAGTAGAGTATTTGGGGTCTCTGCCCTAGTATACCAATTGGAGTGTAGCTTCTAAGGAGCGAAGGCTCCTGACATAGAGCGAGAGTTACTGTAGCTTTGTAACTTCATTTCTATGAAAAGCTACAACTCTCGTTACTTACTTTACGCAAGGCAACACAAGTGGCCTTTCTTGCGTTCTTGTGGAGCAAATGAAGTCTATTTTATGAGCTTTAGTCTCCCCCTTCTTCTCCCTCCCTCTCCTCTATCTACCCCTCTCTGTCCATCCAACTCCTTCTCTCTCTCTCTCTCTCTCTCTTTCTCTCTCTCTCTCTCTCTCTCTCTCGTAGTCCATGACTCAATAACTTTCGGTTTCCATATTGTACAACTCTGTTCATTTTCATTTTGTGTGCCGTACTTTTCCACTTGACTCTGTGTGCTGCCCTTCCAGTAGTTTTCCACTAGGGGTGGGGGCTATAAGATGAGACAGAACCCTGTCTCATGGCTCATACCTTGGTATCAGACCAGAGTGAGCCATTGATGTACCTGTTGTAATAAAACTACATAAGTACTGTACGAACTTTATTGACTTTCCTCAGTTGTATAGGCAGTAAATTACAGACCATCACAAATGTGTGTGTTCAAATTTAGAGACGATGCACAAATATAGAGTGCAAGCAGAAGACAACAGGCAGGCAGCAGAAAACAGAATAATATTCCCCATCTTGCATTCTATAGTATTTTATGTACTGACCATCTTCTTTTTCTATTTTTTGGCAGCAATATATATACAAATACATATACAAAGAATATACAAATTATAAATTCCTCTTTGGTAGCCATTTTTAAATACCCCGCTCAATGCTTACTCTTACCAAATTTGTGATTTTGATGCCCCCTTGAAGATTAACCTTTTATGACTCCGGCTGGGGCCAAAAACATGCGTATGGTATGTAAGCAAAAGGTCATGCATCTACATTTGTGTATTGTAGCTTACACAAGGTTTGTAACAGGACTAACTCTAATTTTTGTGGTTTAACTGCACCCTTCATATGGTTTCTGAATAATACATTATCATTATTGCTCAATGACCTATAATAAAAATAACATGGCTATTATAAAGAAAGTCGGCAATATATCACAATTTCTCTAGGTTCCAACTTTCTGGAATCTAATAACTACTTAGGTGTCCAACAGGGCTGCGTTTTGGAGCCTCCTTATTTCTCTTGATATTGAATGAAGATCACAAATTGCAAGGGAATAAATATGGAGGGGAATGAATGAATAACAGGCGAGAAGGGAGAGGCCGAGGTCTCCAATTCATGGAGGTTTATTATCTGATTGATTCATTGATAACCATAAATGACAAGGGGAATTGGTTGCTCACAGCGAAGGACAAGGGTTATTGATTTTGTAGCGTTATTGTAATACAAATCAACCACAACATGGAATGAAAGTATGAGATCTGATGCTCCATCCCAACCAATGGATTGGAAAGACTCAAGAAGGTTTGTCTCTTGCCTAAGAATAGATACAATTATTTTTATCTTATCTAATTTTTATTTTTTTTATGTTTTTATCAGTATATAGCTATTCCTTCATATTCCTGTTCCTTGCAAAGACTATGGTTGGTAATTTATCCCAATCCCACAGCAATAGGATGTTTAATAGTTTAATGAAGTTTAATGATGATCCAAAGGAATGAGCCGCGAAAAAAAGGTTGTCTTTCATTAGATATTTACACAGGAGGAGCTATCATTAATAATGTGGGTATTATGACCAATCAGGTTGTGGTGTTGAACTGTTTCCCATTGGAACTGTAGCTGCTTTTACCATTAGTGACCAAGCTGATGTCTTTTCAAATTGAAATGCAGTTACTTACATGGTAGAACGAGTAGATAAGTGCACAAATGGTTTTGCTGATACAATAGTCTAAAGTTGAGGTTGGCGAATTTAAGAGATTGACATGAAAACAGTCGCAGATTTCAACATCCCCAGTGTTATTAGAGAGACTAAATATGCAAAGTTTAAAATGTGCAAGTGTGTAATATAACAGATGGTGACCAAGCCAATTATAAGGGAATGCCATTAAAAAGAATGTTCCCATTGGGACTTGTTTTACATCCAGAACTCTGAGGAAGCCATACGAAGGTATGTAAATATTTACACTTTCGCAGGACGCATGGCATTAACATTAGCATTAGCATTAGCATTAGCATTAGCATTAACATTGCTTATCACGCTGTCAAGGGAATTGTTTCCAAAATGGGTCAGGAACTTAATCATAAGGACACATTCAATCCAATAACTGTCAGGTCAATTTTGGTCCAATTTGTACAGTGGCTCTGAGAGCTCAACGCACTGCAACTTAAGAAAATACATTCAAATAGACAAAACACAGATGCAAATGCCACAACATAACGGTAGTGGGCAACAACGCATGCACCGATTTACGTATCTGCATTAAAATACAGTATATTAAACTAAATTATTTAATGTCTGTTATCATATGTGAACCACCGCAGATGTAAGGTAGATTTGGTGGCATTTGACTTTTGCTTCCTTGTCATTTGAATGTGGAGAATCAGACATTCAAAACAAGGTTTCGCTTGTGCAGATACAGCAAATATTTTTAAAGCTATGGCGTGTTAATGACGAGGGTGCAGCAAATTGTGTTTCTGTGATCACCCTCAAAGTTCTCCCCACACTTGGCTTCATTCAGCAAGCTCCCAGAATGCAAATGGGTGGAGGACCAACAAAGCCACATGGCTACTTGCCACATGGTCCCTTGACACCCTGCTGAATGGGGACTTGACACCCTGCTGAATAGGGCAATCTCTGCATTGTTCCTATGTTTTGAGGGAATGTTGAACAGCATCATCAACTCATAACATTTTTGTACAATAAAAATTTATTTTATTTAACAGTAAGAATATACATGTTTTATAAAAGTCGAATTGTTTAGCAGTTTAAAAGTGTGGACAACACAACAAAATTTAGTCTGTCAATAATATTAGTCTTTGTATATCAACCTTGGTGTGTCATTTATATATATATATATATATATATATATATATATATATATGTGTGTGTGTGTGTATGCCAAATATCTTCAAAGTTCTTGGAGGTATTATGTGGGCTAACCCCAACCCTACCCCAGCTATACTCTGAGAGCCTGTTTGGGGCTGCCTCTTTTCATTTTCTTTTCGCCCCAAAATGCATTTGTAAGTAAACGTAAGAATCTTGTCCATTATTACTTGTTCATAATCTGTATCACCAACCTCAACGGATTTCATCACATCATCAACTTCTTCCATTGTAACAACAATGGGCGCATTGTCGGTCTCCTTTGGTGGTTCCAAGAAGTATTCTGTTTCATTGTCACATTCAGGTTGAAACTCGCTATTTGCAATGTTCTCCAAGGCCAGGATTACGCCAATCATTATCAGATTCAGTGTCAATGTCGGAGAACTAACTATCATCGCCGAAAATGAAGTCCAGTACAGGCTGCTTACACTGACTTGGATCCATCGCACTGGTCAGATAAAGGTCCACAATATGATTTCGAGCTTCCGCCACCTGCTTTACATAATCCATAACAACACGGAGATGAACGTTTTTACGGACGAATGAAACCGAAGGATGTTGTTTGTGGAAGTGACGTCAGCTTTTCTTCGTCGTTAGTATACGCCGCCCATACAACATTGTATCCAGGTGTCAGTATAAAACACGTAAGATTTAAAGGTTGGACTCTATCAAACGGTTTCACATTGTGACTTCACATCACATGGAATACGGAGGAGTGATCTTCACCTGGACGGTCACGTTAAAGGAAACGATCGATCGGTATTGTGGCGGGGTGACGCACTGCGTGGCACGGTGACGCAGTGCATGGCACGGTGATGCAGTGCGTGGCACGGTGACGCAGTGATTGGCACGGTGGCGTGGTTATCTCCCAAATAGGAGCCTTTCTGTGTGGAGTTTGCATGTTCTCCCCGTGCTCACATGGGGTTTCCTCCACCTAATGTCAGTAAGGACCCCCACCAAAAAAACATGCACACATCATCGTCTGACCAGCGATGGAACCTCATCACCAGGTCCCCGGGCGCGTCAACGAATGCTGGCCCCTGCTCCTGGCTGCCCCCCCAGAGGAAGGACAAGCCAGGATGGGTTAAATGCAGAGGCCTCATTTCACCGGCCACCATCCAAAGCGTGTGTGTGTGTGCATGTGTTGTGGTGTGTTGTGTGATAATTAAAGATTCTTCTCATTGTTCGGCGCTGTTCAGCATCTCAGTAAGTGAACTGCGTTTATATTATTTATATTGCGTTTATAATATTTAACTCGACAGTTTAACATTTATCTACTATTTACAAATCAAACTCCACCAAGTACATGGGACTGGAAACAGTAAGACAACATGCTTATTATACACTTACTACGCATATTATTTCACTGTTATCACAGTTTAATACCACCAGGTTTTGAAAACAAAGGAACACCAAGTTGAAAAGTTTTTTCAACTTATTTGGCGGCTCGTGGTGCTTTTAGAAATGCGGGACGGGTTGGGTTTTGCTCCGGTGGGTCACCTATATAACAATTTATTCAGTTGGTTGCGAGCGAACGTGATTTGGAATGAAAAACATGCCAGAAAGTGATTCATTCGCAGGGAGTCTTCACTCAGTGTGACTGCTGCGCAAAACTCAGACGTGCAGTAGAGGAAGCAGATGGAGGATGTGGACGCGGTGGTCTCATGTAGCACGGTTGGTCTGATAATAGTTGCGGCTCCGCGGTTATTGTATAAATTCTCATAAATGATTACAGGCACAAAATAATTAAGTTTGTTGCTCACTTCCATCGTCTTGTGGCTTTAGCATCTGTAATTTGTCTATTTGAACATGTTTTTACGCATTGCATTGCGTTGAGCACTCAGGGCCACTGTACAAATTGGGTTTTAAACGTTATTGAATTCATAACATATAGTTATTAAACTGTGATAACAGTGAAATAATATGCGTAGTAAGTATATATCTATTTCTTCTTCATTGCCAAGCACAGTCATCTCATGTCAGAAAAAAATTCCGAATGACCACATTTTACTCATGGCATTACAGTATAGTTTATCATCAGTGAATCGTTTTTATTGGAAATGGTTTCGAAACTCCATTCAATCCAATAACTTTCACAAGACCACAATGAAGAATTGCTCCAGTTATTACGGTCTAATAACACTGTAATAATAAGTGTATAATAAGCATGTTTTCTTACTGTTTCCAGTCCCATGTACTTTGTCAACAACTTTTTCCTTTCCCATCTTCACACTGCTCTACACAACTCAGTTTTGCATTGTTTACTTGCTTTGACTCTAAATTCAACTGCTCACTTTGTTGAACTTTCCTTGTAGCCAAAGAGGTGACATTTCCATTACTTTCAATGGAATAATATAATTTAGAATAAATAATTTTAGCCTGAATCTTTATTTCTTTCCTAGACACACTAGTAAAAAACCCACCCCAGGAACATGTATTTACTGCCCGGCGTGATGTGTGTTATCGCGGCTCTAACGGGGGTCTGAGATAAGATGGTGTACACAGCGGCCGGAGGGAGCGGCTCAGGCAGCCTGGGCGATGGGAAAATCAATATTTCCTGGACAGATTGGTAAAGGTCAGCGCGGTGGAATGGCTGCTAAATGGCCGGCGGTGTGGACCAAGAGGATCTGCACTTCAAAATGTACGACTGGTCCAATTTTTCATGTTTTTTCTTATGTATTTATGTCAATAGCTGAATTATGTACGGGTGTATAGAAGCGGGGTAGGAGAAAATAAGTGTTATTTATTTCTTGTTGTTGTTGTTGTTGTTGTTGTTGTTGTTGTTGTTTTTGTTGTTGTTGTTTTTGTTCTTGTTCTTGTTCTTGTTCTTGTTGTTTTTCTTGTTCTTCTTGTTCTTGTTCTTGTTCTTCTTCTTCTTCTTCTTCTTCTTCTTCTTCTTCTTCTTATGCATGATGTTCTTCCTGTTCTTTTTCTTCTTCTTCTTCTTCTTCTTCTTCTTATTATTATTCTTGTTCTTTATTTTATTTTATTTAATATATTTATTAGCATTATCTTTCTTTTTTCTTCCCCATTACTTTCAGACATTTATTTCTTTGTGAAGAATTTGCCAAATGTTTTGCTTTTTGATCAATCAATAATTGTATCAAATAATCTACTGCTCTATTCTTGCATCTTAAAGTCTTAAAGCAAACCTATTATGTTCCCCACCAAGTTAATATAACGTCTTTGATGTCTCCAAAACATGATTTTAAAGTTTAACGATGAAAATAAAACAGATTATGCATTCGAGCCATTCTAACATGTGGCCAATCCACTCTGTCCAATCCACCAATGGGCTGTTTCAGTGGGAGGAGGGAGGCACCCTCCCGAGGCCCCTCGTTCTTTGAGACAATGGTGTTTGAGCGCAAGTTCTGGGTTCTGTGAGCCAATGGGGTTTGAATTCAACTTCGTAAAATCTGTTGCTGAACAAATTTGAGGCGAGAAATAAGCAATGCAGTTGCTGAATCTTCACTCATATTAGATCTACAAGGCCTCATGTAAAAGTTTGTTTTCCGACTACGGGGTGTCCGGAGCAGCGTGGAGCTTAGAGCAGCGTGGGATACAGCGGGAATTGGGGCTTTTTTGTTTCATTCAATTATGGAAACGTCGGACAATAAAGCTAAATACATAAAATTAATGCATCTACAGTTTTATTTGGAGAAACGCAATTTTGTCACATAGAGTTGGTATTAATTCCTCTTTCTTTTGAAAGAGTTGTGCTGGTCTCTGCCGCCAACAGAGCACTTCCCACGATTAGCCCTTGGCTTCGATGCTAGCGCGTCCGGTTGCGCCCCAGGCGTGGGTGGAGTTACACAGACGGAGGGCTGTTCAAATTAGAACGCGGCAGAGGCAGGACGGGACAGGCGTGGATGGGTTAGAACAAACTGACAATTTGGCGATGAGTGGATGGAAAGCCGGGGAGCAAGTGCCGCGGCTCGATGGGACGATGGACCTCGGGTGTGAGGGACGGCGCAGGAGGAAGGAGTGGCAGAGGGGACCAGGAAGGAGTCAGCGCCTGACAACCTGTCCATGACAATTGACATACAGACGGAGACAGACAGACATCGAGGGACGTAAACTGCTTCTAGTGGGGCGAGGAGACGTTGGTTTATGTGTTGGTGTACACATCAGAGACCAAAATGTATGTGTACAAGCACTGAAAAAGTGTGTTTTTCATAATATGTCCCCTTTAATGTTTTGTATTATTGCATGAATTTATAAGTGAAGACCGGAAAAATATTACATATAACTTATACGGTATATAATAGCTATGCTGTTAATTAAATGTCAGTTTGATGAAAGACAATATGCTCATGTAAAGGTCAAAGCTGTATTTTCTACCTATAACAGCGTTTATTAGTCCCATATTGTGAAATTAAATATGAATCTGGTACATTATGTCTTAATCCAAACTCCCAGCTTCAGCGATTCATTTGTCACACTCAACCAAATCTTCAGGTGCTTTAAATGTGATGTCATGAATAATTAAGGTCTTGCACCAAACTATCGCATGTGTGACCTCTTGAGCGACATTAAATCTCCATAATGTGTAATAATAGCAGTAGAACCAATGTATTATAGATCTCATTCACTTTCACATCACTCCAGTGGTGCTGTGCACATGGTTGTCCTGACCTTACAGTCATAACAAATGCAAATCACTGGCGTCGTTGAATAAAACACAAAATATGCTGTTTATTGATTGTTTTACATTGGCTTTTGCTTCTGAATTAGTGCAGAGCTCTTGGTCAAGTGCTCTTTTTTAAAGGGGGAATAATCCTGCATATTGAGACAGGATATTGATTCAAAATGATTTTAGAAATAGTTTGTCTCAGTTTAAGAGCTTCCACTGAGAAATATAGTCCACACAACGTAATCAGCACTGTAGCGACGTAGGGAACTATTCACCCTCTTGATTTATTTACTGTCCTAAATGTGAAATTGGACCTATCCACATTCATCTGTTCAGGTCTTTCATTGCAGTTTCTGCGTAGCGTCACCACTATTTGCATGCAGTTGGCATGAGACTGATGATACGAAACCAGGCGAGGAAGTGGTTGCCCGTGGCAACGATCATTATTAACAGATCACTGGTCATTATTCAGAAATAACTGAACACGATTGACTATAATTGTGTATTTTTACATTGTGTTTCCTGATATTTAGAATGTTTAATTGGTGCATATTCAGAGTTATACCTAAATTAAAGGGCAAACAGCAGGGGGAAAGTACTGCTCCATCGCTATTTTGGTTTAATTGTGTAGTACTCGGTTTTATATTATATTATTGAAATATGTGATTAGAACCAATATTTATGCAAATATTTTCTGCCTGACCTGTCATACAGATCAGGTTTTTTTGTTTGGAAAGTCGGACAATTCTTTTCCCTTCTTGGGGCACAGGATAGTGAGCTGCACCCAGGGATCCGGTGCCTGAGAGCTGGACGGACGGCATCAGTGTGGGGAGCCGCTGTGTGCGTTCCAGAACAACCCAGTACCTCGCTGCCAGTGCAGTCGCAGCGTGGTTGATGGCAAACTATTCATTTAGAACTCCACTGAACTAAAGTGCGAAACGGAACTGGACATTAATTTGACAAGACAAAAAGAGTATTTACCATTGTGTATTACATTCCTTGTTATTTCTATGACTGTCAATGCTGTGATTGTTTGATACTGTGATGTTACTTGATGTTTTGATCTAAAGAACAGGGAAGGGAAGAAAAAAAAAAAGGTTAAAATCAAAAATGTACAGAGTAAAGAAAGAAAACAAAGAGTTACGCTGGGATTTAAACAAAAATCAGCTGTTGGCCGGTCTCACCTAAGCTGAATCGAGCCAAAAAAAATCAATAATTTGAAATAGTTTTAAAGCCCAGCTTGACAGAGAACATAAGGGTGTTCTTTTGTTTTTGCATTATTGTTTACTTCCAATTCACTAAAGTGCCGGCTGTAATACTTAAAGTTCTGATTCTCTGGTCAGATTTTTCTACCCAAAGTCACCACTGCCACCGAACCTAGAACTAGGCCAGTAGCATACACAGTACTGTGAGACAGAAGGACATGAGTGCTACAAATACTCCTAATACATGATACATTCATTTAAAACGCAATAAACAAAAAGGTTGTCTTTGTTCATATTGGCCACTGAGTAGAAATAAGAATCCGACAATACAGAAAAACAACAATAGTTTATTTTTAACGATATTTTTGTGTATGAACTACAAACTCGGGTTTCTATAATTAATCTTTGTATCTTTTAAAGGTCATGAAAGAATGCTTACATGAAAATCAATTTCTTATTTATTTTCTTACAGCATGTTTCTTTTTCACTTTTAGAACAGGTTCATTGGCACATGTAAAACCAAAGAGTTTAAAAAAGTTTTTGTATTTTGTTTTGTTTTATTCTCAAAACTTAGTTTTTTTTTTTTTTTTAATATAAATCTACATCTAGAACAGCATTCCCTCTCCAAAAAAATAAAAAATAAATGTGTGGATAAGAAAAGAAAATATGAATAAAAATAAAAATACTGACAAAAAAATGTAGATATCTTACATACAAATGAGAACAACCTAATCTAAAAATGCCACAAATTCATAGATTGTGTTTTTATTCGAAATGAAGATTAAATTGGGTGAAAAGGCTTTGACTTTCTCACGTTTTCTCGCCATCCAACTACTATCGACTTGAAAAGTTGACAAAATGTCACCAGCTCATTTAATGTAAAAAAAGAAAGAAATAAGATGGCCACACCACATTTGTGCAACTTTGGAGACGAACAATGTCCAGGGGGCGTCAGCAGGGATGCTCCAGTGGTTTTGATAGTTTCTGTTTTTCGTGATTCAGATTTTGAGTTCAATGTCACATTCTTATCATTAGAAATTAACGGCAGATTTTTCAGAATTTTTAAGATTTCTTGGGATTGGTCAAGAATTCACGTGCTGATTAATAGTGACTCAAGGTACCTTGTTTTCCAGATTGTGAGTCTAGAATAACCATTTCCACACCGTGTCAATAGGGTTGATCAATAGGGTCTGTTTAACTTTCTCTATAATTCTATGCACACAATCACACTTATTTGTCTTATATAGTCGAAAACTCAACAATTCAGGACCTTTCATATTATTAAAAATTCATAGGGAGTGCAGGGAAAGAGTACATTCTACACTTAAACCACTGAAGGTATACCCGACCACTGAGCTTGACTAAAATTATCTAATATCTCTTATTTACAGTCACATTTTTTTCAGTGTGGAAACTTTTTTAAACGCTTTCAATTAATGAAATGATCGATTAATCAATCTCAAAATTTGGTAGATGGAGGGAGAGACCCACATAGAGCCACTAGAACATCTGCTTGATGTCCGTCCGTTCCCCCTAAAGCCTCTTGTAGAATAAGCCCTGGCATCGTCTCTCTCCAGGGCCCTTGGTGCAATTCAGGAGGATTTTATTCACTGCCCATGGTGAGATAGTCGCCAGCAGATGACAGACAATGTGTCCAGACAGCTGCCATGAAAATTATTTTAAAACCGGCTTCACACTGAATCCAAACGACAAACGATAACAACAAACCGGAGGTCCCGTCCATTTCTATGGAGAGTGTAATTTTGCATGCAAAATGCTCCGATCGAGGGTCTGGGATATCTTCAAAATGTTCAACTCTTGCGACAAGGCAAATTGTGGATCTAACAGTATTACCGGAACTCCATTTTTTTTAAATTGTAACTGGGTTTAAAATTAAGTAAATTACGTAAGTAAATAACACAAATAAATAACGCACGTTACACATATAGAAATGATGACGTTAGTGCGTTAACGATGGGTGTCATATCGACGGACCATATTTGCTATTAATAAATCACAATTATTATTGATGAATTGCGTATTTGTAATGCGTATTTAAACTTTTTTTTGACCCTTTGCAAACACTAAATAAATATTTTTTTAAAACTCCCACTCAATGGAAAATGGTAAATATCCCGCTGAGCAAGCTACTCGCTGCTATACTGGAGAAAGGAATGAGCTCTCCCATTTTCTCTGACTTATTTTGCGATACGAAATCTAGACACATGCAATGCTGAGGGCCGCCATGGGGGGGTATGTACCGATAGTCGGATTGGTTTTCGGATTCAATGTAAAGCCGTTTTAAACCTCCTTCTACAGCTCATTTAGCCTCTGTTGCATTTTAGTTGAGGTAAAGTTGTCTGAGCATGGAAAAAGCGACTGAAAAACGACTTAGCCCCCAATAAGGGTGAATGTACGGTTGGAAACTTAATCGACACATTCAATCCAATAACTTTCCCAAGATCACCATGGAGAATTGATCCAGTAATGACACTGTAATAGTTGTTATTACAGCAAAATAACAGTTATTTTTTCTTTGCTGTAAATGTTGTGAATGTTGTGAATGTTTTCCCTCTTTAATTTAAGATCCCAGTTTATAATGAAATAAAGACTTAGATAAAGATGAAACATTTGGCGATCCACAAGCGGATGAAAATAACATCTTTCTTTCCATCATTTGCAATGTTAAGACATCTTTATAAAATACAAACCCCAGTGGGTGGATGTTGTTGGCGACAAGATTATTCAGTGAACATGGTAAAGAAACACACATAAAAAACATTCCCCTCATAAATACACAATATAACTGAAATAATTTAATATTCCTTAAGTTCTTATTGTCGGCCTTTATCTCTACGACAGTAGAATAAAGTCATATTCCCCATATTTCCCCGTTTCGACAACCTAGCTCTATTGACATCAAAGCCAGGACTTTCTTCGATTTCTGTCTGATATGTGTGTGATATTTAAAATAATGAGCTTCTGTGAAACTTCAAGAGCGACATTTCAGGATAAGGATCAAGCTTTTAATCTTTCTCAATTAAGAGATGGTCACAACAGATTTGATCAATTCATTAATGTGATCTGAAGTTCTTTCAACAGATGTGAGAAGAATAAAAAACAGGGTTACTGTCTCTTCTCTTGCAGAATCTGCCCGACAACCATATATATTAAAAGAAATTATAAAATTAAATGAATCGCTTCAGGGGGATTTTTGTTGTACAGATATTAGTAAAGAAATGCATCCAAAACAGGAAAACAAATAAAAATAATGAATTAAGTGCTGGAAAAATAACTGCGGAATACAATTTTTCCTCAATTTAACCACGATAGTTTTTGTTTTTTTTTCTTAAATAAATAACTTCTGTTTTTGTAAAGACACTTTTTGAAACAGTTGACATACCCTAGTTCCCAAAAGTCATTGAATAAACATCAACCGACATGTGACACGACCCACACACCATGTCAGGCAGTCTGCTGCTCGATGCTCCTCAGCCATTTTGTCTCTTAAACCAAACATCGTCTGGTAAATAACATCTTCGTTTTAATTGGATCAGATTTATAAGTGAGTCATCATGAAAAAACAACAACGCACAGAAAGTATTAAATCTGGGTCTCTTGTACATTGTCTTTGGAGCTGGCCCGGATCAGTAAAGGTTCATGCGCAGAGCTGTGTATGGAGTTGATGGTGGAGGCGTGGTTATACGCCGACTTGTAGGCATTGTAGTGGTTGAGGTGCTCGTGCTCCAGTGGCGGCAGGGTCAGGTGGTGGCCCTCCATACCTGGCACGCCAGTCACGCAGTCCTCGTCAACGTTGATGATCTCGATAGTGCGCGTGGGTGCGTGGTGGTTCTGCTGGTGGTGCTGCTTCCGCATCTTGTAGAAGATGATCAGCATGACGGCCGCCATCAGCGTGATGGCCACGAAGCAGCCGATGATGATCTTGGTGGTCTTCATCACCTCGTCCAGCCCGTTGAGGGAGCCCTCGCCGCCCAGCTCCGTCACGGGGATGGTGTAGGTCTTCTCCGTTGCTCGGGTGGACGGCAGCGTCCGGGCCGTGGTGGTGGAGGTGGTGGTCGAGGTGGAGGAGATGGACTCCCATGGACCGGCGGAGGGAGTGGGTCCCACCTTTTGTTGCACAGTGGCAAAGCCCTCGTTGTGTGGCGTCTCTATGGTCTCCACCGTTACCGTGGTGAAATAACTGAAGCTGCTGTTCTCTGTGGAGGACACGTTGAGTGTGGCGGAGGCCGTGGTGTTACCTGCAGAGTTACTTACCATGCATGTGTAAGTGCCCGTGTCCTGCATGGTGACATTGGTGAAGTTCAGCGTGCCGTCGTTCAGCACGGAAATTCTGACCTTGTACGCCCCGTGTGTCATGATGGAACCGTTTGGCGTAATCCAACTTACTGATGTCAACGAGCTGGCCCTGCATTTCAACTCCGCTGCACTCCCTTCAGTCACATTCAGGTCTGCTGGAGGCTCCACAATAACAGGAGCATAACAGTGAAAGTAGTTCTGGTCCAGCTCACCGATGTAGCGCCCCTTGTGGCTGGTCGGCGAGCTGCATCGGGCACAGCAGCTTGTGTTGCCAGGTACCATCTCTTTGAGCCACCAACTCAGCCAGAGGATATCACAATTACAATTCCATGGATTGTGATGTAAATGTACCCTCTCCAGGTGATGCAAGGGCGTGAATAGATCATGGGGTAAAAGGGTGAGGTTGTTGTGTGCCAGGTTGAGCTCTACGAGTGACTGCAGGTCATCGAAAGAGTTCCTTTCTATGGTCTGGATCTGGGCGTGCATCATCCATAGCTTCTGCAAGTGGATGAGCCCTTTAAACGAACCGGGCCGGATGACAGAAAGTTGATTTCCCGACATCTCCAACTCATCCAATTTAACCAGAGGGATGAGGTTGGGGATCTCCTTCAGATTGCACATCCCCAGGTTCAGGTAGCGCAGATTACTTAGCCCTTCAAAGGCCCCTTCAGATATGTAGGAGAGGCGTTTGAGCTCCCCAAGGTCCAGCCTCCGTAAAGAGGGCACTCTGTTGAAAGCATAGGAAGGGATGCTCTCTATGGGATTATTCCTAAGCCAAAGCTCCTTCAATTTGGAAAGGTACTCAAATGCCCCGTTGGGGATGGTGGTGAGGCGGTTATCAAAGAGCTCCAGGGTGTTCAGGCTGGCCAGTCCGTTGAAGGCCCCGAGTTCGATGTTACGAATGTGGTTTTTGCTGAGCTGCAAGATCTCCAGATGTCTCAGGTGCTTGAAGCTGTCAACTTTGATGACCTGGATGAGGTTCTCCTGCAGATTCAGGTAGCGGGTGTTGGTGGAGATGCCATCGGGGACGTCCCGCAGTCCCCGTCGAGTGCAGATCACCTTGCTGAACTGGTTGCTGCAGGAGCAAGCGGAGGGGCAGGTCTGAGCGCGCACCAGCCCCGCCACAACCAGCAGCTGAAGGGCCAGGAGCAGCACGAGCAAAGGGTCGGACAAGGCCCGGTTCAGCCTAGGACCTCTCATCATCTGCTGCTGCTGAGAGGAGGTCATCTTGTTTAACATTCATAATTCATTGGCTGGTCTTCCACACACTGGAAGGAGGATCTGCGCAGCCTGAAATGAGAAGGAGAAAAGACAATAGATTAGATTAGGTTCAAGTAAAGCCTTATGCACTTACCCTTCTCAGAGTGGTCTCCCGAAATTTCACGCCCCCAGCGATGTGTGGCTCTGCTGAGACTCTGCTGGTCTATATATCCTTTCCTGAAACGCAGGACAGCAAGCTTCCAACCACTTCTGTTTCCCGCTTACAAAACCTTTTTTTTTTTTTAACCTTCCGTGGGATACCTTTAAGCTGTGTGACAGCATGCAAGTCTCAAACGTACAACTGGTCAATGTCCAAAATAGCTTTTTAGCAGAGGATGTAGAGACCATAATCTCAGCGGAGCCATAGTTAATATTCCTGGAGCTTGAAATTCTGGACTATGGAGACTATTTTCATATAAATATTTCATGTCAAATCAAATCCAATACAACCTTGAAAGCAGGAATGTTCATCCGCAATGCATACTTAAATGGGGTAGTGCGTGCATTAACACAATCTGTAATTTAAACATTTGATTAAATTAAAAAAAAAACATTTTCTAAAAACAAGCAACAAAAAAAACAACTTACGAATGCACAATATGCAAAATTTACAGCTAGAACACCACATACACACACACACACACACACACGCACACACACACACACACACACACACACACACGCACGCACGCACACACACACACACACACACCCACGCACGCACACACAGAAATTAACTCCAATAATGAATGACCTTGGCTGTGCTTGAGATATTTCTCTTTCTGACACCACTATGTGCCTCAGTGTATTCACAAGGTTGCCTGCAACCCCTGAGCGTTGTCTACAACAAGAAGGGGTGTGGGAGAGAAACGGAACAATACTGCTGCTGTGTTGTGTGATTTATATTTTTTGGAGGACTTGGGTGGGGGGGGGGGGGGGGCATCAATAACAGCAGCTCGCCACCCAGAAGTCCTTCAATCGAGCCCAGATATCTGGAAACTTCTGATTATTACTTTGGGTTGCTCAGAGGCAGCGATGTGACCAGACTGCCAAACGTGACCGTCCATGAGGTGACCGAGAGGGTTTGTCACTTTTAATGTATAACGCCGGTAGGAAATGATTGGAAGGAAGGAAGATTGTGGAGGAAAAAAAGGGTATAAAGGAGATTTTGTGAATAAGAAGAGATGGCTTTAGGGGGATGGATGCCACTTCAAAAGAACCAACTTCCTCTATTAATGCAGTACAACATCCTTAGTGCATCAGGGATCAATTTTAGAGTTCAAGCAACATTGTATTAATTTAAGACTTATATGCCAGGGTATACTTTCTCTGTTTCTCCTTCTCATGTTTGATCCATTTTAATTGCTTTCTGGGGCACATATTACATTACATTTTAAATTAATGCCGTTATTAAAGATGTTCTATTCGCGGAGAGACTACACTGACGAGATTGAGTCAGGCTAACTCTCCCTCAATGGAAGTCAATGGAAGGTTAAAGTGCACAATATTCTGGAATGAACGTCCCTTTCGTTTCATTGGCAAAGGTGCAGAATATGACTTTTTATGTGGTGTGAGCTGGCGGTATGTCATTGTTTCTGGAGCTTTCTGTGCAGTCTGACATAAAAATCCTAAAACACTGGCTGTGTCTGCATAGACAGCACTGGGTGACTTAAATTATTTGGGCCATGGGCTCACACTTGGAGGTGTTAATCCCTATTAAAACCATTTCATACTGGGCTATAAACTGTTCTAATGCAGTTTGCAGTGCGATGAAGCCAAAAGGCCGTCATCTGCAAATAGCACCACCATTTTTCCACCCTCCTGTCCCAGCATCAGACACTCTAATTGTAGGCTATACTGTATCTTGATATCCTGTTCAATACCCACACTCAATAAACGTAACTTAATTCCAAGAATTCAAACACAGTTCTTTCTCAGTCTTCAAAGACAGAATGCCTCACAGTAGCTGACAACACAATGCTTTCTCTCTCTACTCTACTCTCCCACAATCCCTCAGTAACCAGGGATGGACAAAATGAAGTTAGTTGTTCATTAATTATGGCCTGTATGTCCGCTTGTGCATTTATGTCTCCAGAACGATTTCATAAAGAGGTGGGGGCGTCTGATGGAGTAAGGCACAGTTCTTTCAGGTAGCTTCAACAACACACACATATTTCACCTTTGGATTTTATCAACACTTACCCCAACAGACTGTAACATCCCTGCTGACAACCTCCATGGACCTCCTATCTGGGAGGTTATCCCTGCCTCCAACACCAACCCCCAGGAGTCCCTCCCCATCTCAACGAAGCCTCCTTCCCGGCAAACACCCACAATTTGCTTGGGCTGTTTGATAGAGAGGGGTTTGTGACCCTCTTATTCAATGGGACAAACAGCAACTGTATGTTTTTTTGGAACCCAGCCTCTCTCACCCTGAACCACTATGAGTAGGTTAGAGATCACCTCTTATCAAAGACTTTGGCTCCACAACCAGCCAACATTTAGTGTGCAATTTAGGCCAACTTTATCTTGTTGCAAACTCTCATTCTCCTGCACTAGGGCCAGGCCCTCCCTCCTAGCGAGTTTCTCATCCACATAACCTCTGTTTTTGCACCTTGCACCTCGCAGGTATTGCATCAAGCCCCTATTCCGTCTGGCTTAGACCGGTTGCCTGGCCACCAGGCGCTCACCCATGAATGTTACCTCCACGTAGATCTGGATCTGGACGACCCTAGTTAAGGCAAAATAAACTGATTGAAGACTGTTTACCCTCATTACCGTCAAGTCCATCTGGAATGTGGTTGTAGCTCCAAACCTGTTTGCCTTTGGAGACCCTGAATGCAGCATAATGCTCCCAACCACCTTGGGATCATTGGACCTTATAAGCCTATGACAATACCACGCAGTTGTACCTTTTGTAACATATTATTCAGTTTGGCGGAGCAGTGGTTGTTGAAAATTAGCGATGCTTTGCTGTGTTGTTCAATGAAGGTGTTCCTGAGTAAATATCTGCAGCAATGGCAGTAAGGGGGGTATAAAACATGGATAAACTTCAAAAGTCCAGTTAACACCCCACCCATTACTTCATCAATGCAGTTGTTGCTTCTTTTTCATCCTTGAACTGTTGAATCAATTTCCTCCACAACATAATGGCACCTACTGTATAAGACACTTCAACATGAAAAACTCTCATTGACACTGTTTATAGCATGGTTTTTACCCCAACAGCGACCCAATTTAATCTCCAGACGTTGGCCTAAGGAGGCAACATTCGAGCCATACTTCTAATACCCGTGCGTGGGATTAGCAGTCGGCAAACTGTGCTGTGCATAAAAAAAACGATAACATCTACATTATATTAATCCAATCCGATGCTGTGGTCATGGTGCTACTGTGCGCTTGCTATTTTTAGGCTCCAGAAGAAAAGAAAAGAAAAAAACATGATAAGATAGTGCTGCATTAGCATGGTGGGCACCTCTCCCGCCACAGAATCCACCGGATGGAGGTTCTCTGCTTGGAATTGGGGACGCGTTGCAAAAAAAAAACTACTGGCAAGCTCATCAAGAAGTGACCTGATTTCAAATTGCATCTAATTAATCTGGCTCTTCCTTCTCTCTCTCTCTCTAACTCTCTCGCTCCCTTCTCTTCCGTGAATACCTACGAACCCAACCCTCCCACATTCTCTCACACAGTGAAGCATCCTCTCGCCACCTAATAAAGCACGACTCCCCTGGTTTATATTTCTCGCACTCCAAAATGCTTTTGCCCACTGTCGACGCCACTTCACAGCACAAATGTCAGCCAGGAACTTCCGAAAAAAATCTATCATCGTGACCGGGGCCCTAAAGTGGGTTATTGTTTGAAGGCCCAGATCTATCACAGTTTTAGAGGCTTTTCATGTGTGCGCTCCGATGGTGTTCAAGTATCAGAATAACATCTATTTACACAGATCAGATTAATGAGCACACACATTTAGAATAAACGATTAAGCTTTAGTTAATGAATAAGCGGGAGCTGTTCCTGCTTCTATAGTGCATATACAGCACAATGCTTTCAGAGAGAGTTCAGAGAATGAAATCTATCTAGACAGACAGACAGACAGAAAGAGACAGACAGACAGACAGACAGACAGACAGACAGACAGACAGTTAGGGGGACAGACAGATAGATAGATAGATCGATAGACAGACAGACAGACAGACATAGAGATGATAGATAGATATATAGATAGATAGATCGATCGCTAGATAGATAGATAGATAGATAGACAGAGAGACATATATACAGACAGACAGTTAGAGGGACAGACAGATAGATAAATATAGATAGATAGATAGATAGATAGATAGACATAGATAGATAGATAGATAGACATAGATAGATAGATAGATAGATAGATAGATAGATAGACATAGATAGATAGATAGATAGATAGATAGATAGATAGATAGATAGATAGATAGATAGATAGATAGATAGATAGATAGATAGATAGATAGATAGATAGATAGATAGATAGATAGATAGATAGATAGATAGATAGATAGATAGATAGGTAGATAGATAGATAGATCGATAATAAATAAATAGATAATAAAGTAAACTCAAAATAAACAAGACCCAAGAAAATCAAATATGAAAATGGGCCTGTGGACTGTGTCAGAAAGAGAAGTGTTCAGAGAGATGAGTTCACTCAAAGTGGGACCTTGTTTTGAATACGAAAGCAAAAAGCTGGTTGTGTCTGTGTGAGTTTTTCCCTCAATTCTTTTGTTTCACCGTCCCTACAATCGCTCGCTCGCGCAGACACTGGAACAAACAGCACATGCACATGCACGTAGTTTTGAGAGGTATTCGTACGCTGTGGATATCTGATGACAAACGCCCCGGATATCTCAGCCCCGCAGCTTTTGCTGTTTGCGCTGGCAGGATATTGATTTGTAGCGTCGTGCAAAGAAACCATCCTTGTTTCTATGGATTCACAGGTTTTAACTGCTCCTGGTTCAGGCTCCATCGCCTTCGATGGGATCCAGAGAGGAAGAGAAGAACGGAACAGAAACAAATACATTTGAATAGAATAAAAGGGCGAGAGGCTTGTGGATCAAGAACATGCACTGACTAAAAGTCACAAGATTTCACATGTGCAAGACACAAACTGGTGTAAATAAAAGGCTTTTCAAAAAATGTGCCTGGGAGGGACATGTGAGATACATGGGTTTCCCATGTGAAGGACATAATGTTCACATGGCATCACATGCAGTGTGAAAGCTCTACTGTAATTGTACTGTACTCAACAACGAGACTACTTTGAAACCAGCTACTGTACAGCATTTATCGTCTGTAATAGCAGCTTTGAAAAGAAAGGATCAACCTCTGCATCAAATATTGGAGTGCATACTCAAATCCTTTCACAGAAGCCCTGAAGGGCCGTGGTTTTCTTTCTTTTATTATTTTTTATTATTCTTTATTACATTTTTTTTTTAATTGTCTACTTGTTTTTGTAGAAATATAGTATATAGCCTGTGTGTAGAGCATTCTATGGCCGTGGGGGTTGATAATAATAATAATAATAATAATAATAATAATAATAATAATAGTAATAATAATTATAATAATAATAATAATAATAATAATAATAATAATAATAATAATGTATACAGATAATAAATAAACGAGAATGTACAATTTTCCATAGACCTCAGGCTTTACCTTTACCCCGAAAACATATTGATTGGAATCACTGAGTTCATTAAAAAAGTAAAAAAATTTGGACAAATTTTGTACAAAACAATGCCAGGAGTTTCACATTAGCATACTACTACTACTACTACTGTACAACTATTACTACTATTACTACTACTACTACGACTACTAGTAGTACTACTACTACAACAACAACAACAACAACAAATAATAATAATAATAATAATAATAATAATAATAATAATAATAATAATAATAAATATAGCTGCAGGCAGCCATACACAGGGTCCATTATCGAGACACCAATTTTCGAGTTCCCATGGAACGCAGCATTCGCTCACGTAATGACGCGGTGACTCGAGTTTTCTGAATCACGATGACACGCTGAATTACTAATAAAGGAACAACAAGAGTTGTTGCGTGTTATGACTTTATCCTAAAATTCAGAAGGTGGCTGTCTTCTCCCTGTAGTCCACAGAGTCCTGGCTCACGGTGTCTCTATGGAAGGAAATCACTCTGTGTGGAAGTTCCCAACAACACGGTTCCATTCAAATGGATTTAACACACCGTGCTTGTCCCTCTGAGACATTTCATCAACTATTTAAACCTTTGGGACTAGTTTCTATCTATGTTATGACTGGCTCGAAGGAGGTACATGGCACCGGGTCTGATGGAACATAATGCTTCTATATAAGAAAAAAATGGAAAAAGAATAAATATCAAACGAAGCGCCCCGCTGACGTCAAGCAGGTAAGGCAACTCACACACACGCTCTCACACACACACACACACACACACACACACACACGCACACACACACACACACACACACACACACGTGGCAGTTTGCAGCCACTACAGAGCGATGGAGTTCACACCACGTAGCTGGTACGGTGCAAATGGACATTCGTAGCCACAACATGCACATAATATAGCGAATTGGCTCATGATGTCACAAAGCGTCTTACTCCACAAACTCATCTCGCGCCACCAACCGAACGGAAGTCTTCGAACCTTGGCGTGTCGGTGATGCGCGAGCGTTTGGCTACCCCCGGTCAAATTGTTTCGGTTTTACTAATTCCTTCTCCGTATGTGGATCGATTTGGATGAAACTTGAGCCACGAGATGTCTGCGACGTCCCAGTTCTAACAACATCAACCGTGCCCGTAGCTCCAGTGGTTGTCCTGTTCCAGACACTTTTAGCCTGAAAAGTGCCAAGGAGAATATAATAAAAATCCGAACAATAACAATAGGGTACCATCCCTATGGGATGACAATAATAATACATTTAAAAATAATACAATTACAATTAATAATACAACAATTTATAAACAGCTCTGAGGTACATTTCCATTCCTTAACAGTTTACTAAATGATATATGGAATAATTCATTCAAATGATTTGAGTGAGATCGATGCACTCCACATAGAGTATCTCAGCACACTCTGAATTAATGAATGAAAGAGTGTTTGGATTAATAAATGCTGTGGTCCACTCACGAAAATGCGCTCACTGCATTGTCATCAGGTTTTCTGTGTGGATGTACCTGCATCAAGTAATAAGATAAATGTACTTTGAGGTCGGCCGGTGTGGAAGCAGCTACTGGCGGCCGTGAGGACACCACCACATTCTGTCCCTTTCCACCGGCAACACTTTCAATTGTTTCCATTTTTCTGAGCTGCAGAATAACCCCTGGATGTTGTTGCCGATCCCGCTGTTTCATTGTTTTCCGTCCCGCTAATTTGGGTCAAGTTTCGGGTTCCCGCAGCGGTTCACAATATGCTGCCGGGACAGAAGTTTGAAAACCTATTCATTTCCCTAATCTCATTTCCTTTATCTTTTTTTTAAATCTGATTCCCTCACTGCGCTAAATCCAATTTTTCCTGCTTTCATTGTTTGTGAGAAGATGCATTGTTTTTGCTTTGTGAATCAACGTACAGTAATCTATTCCGCTGTCACAATTTGGGGCTCCTTCACTGCTGATTCATTTTTAACTCTCGTTGAAAGGAAGAAAAGAGTGTGTCTTGCAAAAAGACACAGATTGCTGATGTATGGAATGTCAGAATGGTGCGGTTACCGTCCTATTTAGTAGCAATGGGTAGAGAAACGGACAGACACCTCCTTTGAACCGTCCGTAGTTGAGCTGCTGCTTTAGGGACGGCGCAAAGAGCTGCTGTTTTTAATGGCGTGTTAGGGACTCTCTGCAAAGTAACACAAAACAGTCTTCTAAGTGCAATAACCCTTGGAATACAATATTTTTTAACCAACAATCAAAATGACAAACCTTTAAATATGTGTTACACAGACCTTGTTTACATTGTGTACATTCATGGGGATTTACACACCAGGGTCCATAGCCCATAATGTGTCCCCCTTGGAATTGCAGGTTTATGCAGCTTGTTTGTCTTATACTAGTAACTGGCTCAGTGCACTGATGTATGTATGTATATATGCATGTATGTATGTATGTATGTATGTATGTATGTATGTATGTATGTATGTATGTATGTATGTATGTATGTATGTATGTATGTATGTATGTATGTATGTATGTATGCATGTATGTATGTATGTATGCATGTATGTATGTATGTATGTATGTATGTATGTATGTATGTATGTATGTATGTATGTATGCATGCATGCATGTATGTATGTATGTATGTATGTATGTATGTATGTATGTATGTATGTATGTATGCATGCATGTATGTATGCATGTATGTATGTATGTATGTATGTATGTATGTATGTATGTATGTATGTATGTATGTATGTATGGATGGATGGATCGATGGATGGATGGCTATAACTAAATGCAGTGCATAGAAAGCAGAAATACATTTAAAACATATGATTAATTGTACAAACATCATGTGATTAATTACAATTAATTATAATATATAATATGTGATTCTACATACAGATTTGTTTTATATATATATATATATATATATATATATATATATATATATATATATATATATATATATATCACCATAAAGCACCATAAAACAAATCACCATAAACCGTTCATAATGTCACTTTTTAATACCGAGTTCTAAAAAATGTGTCAGAAGGAGTCTCACACACTGTAACCTCTATTTTCGCCGTTCGGCAATATCTTTCTGCTGGGCCCTAATTCAAGACAAATGAAAGTGGCCATAATGGAACGAGTGTTACAGCCTGTTGTGTGATCCCTGTCACATCAGCCTTGGCCGCCCCAGCGTAGCAACACGCTGTTTCCACACCCCTCAGGCTCTGGGTGCTTGGAATTTGAATTTTGTAATTAAAGAATTAATGGAGTCAGTAATCCAGCAATTAATCAGCAATTACAGTAATAGCCTGCCCGTTCCTAGTGGAGAGGCCAGGTCTTTGTCGGGAAACGGGAACAGTGTGTTAGACACTTAACAGCGGGAAACACTATTAATCCCATGGCACCGTTCAGTGTCGGATCCTACTTAATGTCACACTGTACGGCAGAGGTCAGAATGCCTTTAAATACGCCTTAGGGAGAAGGACCATGGCTTGGGTCAATGACCACATGGATAAATCATATCTTATATCATATATTTAGATATTTTAGACATTTTTGGTGGTTTATGGTCATCATTGTTGTTATCTGTGTTTTCCTGCCAGTATAGCAGTCTGCACTCTATCGCTGACATGTGTTTTCATGTTAAAGTGCCTCATAGGTGCCATTGTGGTCTGGAAGAAATCGATTTTACTTTTCAAGAATGAAAAAAAAAAAAAAAGAACCACAAAAAAAAATAAAAACACAACAAAAAGCCCAACCCTACCATTGCAGTGCGGTGCCAAGTGTAAACTCCCAGAGCATTCACATTCTAAATCGAATATTCGATTTAGAATTTGAATATTGATATATCAATATCGATTTTTTTTTTACTTTGTCATAGAACAAAATCAAACACATTTAAAAAAACGTCTCATCTTGTAGGTTAATATATGGAAGTTTCAGTGGACCCTAAACTGAGATATTGACCTTTGAACCCTAATGAGCGGTCACTTTTGAAGCACTTATAGCTCAGTAAAGTAAAAGAGCTAACAAAATAAGGTCAACTCTTTTGGACAGCTCTGGATATGTTCTTTGAGGTGGTAGGGTAGTAGTGTCAATAGGGGGGTGCCACGTAAAATGGCCTAACATATAATTCAGGGCTTTGCAAATTACGTACATTCTGACAACGAAGGTACTTTCTCCGACCAAATTTTAGAGTTATGGTTTAACATTACAGTTTGAAGAAGCCAAAAGTTAGTATGATATCAACCTTGTTTGAATAAAAACATGTTTTATTCACAATGTCATGGAGACGGCACTACCCATAATCCTAAGTGTAACAGCGATGTCTGATTGGTGGAGCTTGCTGTAACTGTGCAAATGTTTACCACACTGGCTGATGGGTACACAGGCATGTAAACGCTGACATTTACATCCAATGAAATACTATCTATGAATGAAATTCATACTGAGGGCATGAGCCTCTATCCCTATTTTTATTTTGTGCCAGTCGTGCTAATAAGCCAGTCAACACCAGATTTTTTGTTAAGGTTGTTTCTGTTTTCTGACCTTGCCTTTTGAAAAATTTAAAAGATTTATTTTTTATATTACATTCGGTTTTATTGCTAAATTCGCTGTTTGGTGCTGCAATTTTCATTGCTGTTTTATAGACTTGTTTCCAGTGTTACACAAATGGGTGACCTGCTGAATTGTGTGATGATTTTGTAGTTTTGGGAAAATTGCTGCTTTGAGACCAGTGCAACAACCAGAACAAAACACTTTTTAGGGATTCTCTAGATTTGTCTAATATCTTTTTTACTGTATTATAGTACTACTGTATTACTGTATTATATTGTATTATATCTATTATACATTATGTTGCGTTAAGTGTAAGGTTATTTTTCAGAAACTAGCAGATAACCATTTTCGGTTCACTTAGTCCTTAGTTAAAGTGTTTTTAAATATAGTAAATTGTGTCAATCACTTATCAATTTACTTGTCTTTTCTTGCCATTTAATTTTTTGCCCAATCTCTTCGATCTAACATTAAAAATAGAGTCACAATTTGGCAGGTCATACACTTGGGTGTAACACCAATAACAACACTGTAGCCCAGCAATGAAATAGCACCAGTTATAGTGGATTCAATTTTTGCACTTAGCAGAGATTGTGGATTCGTCCTCCATCGCTTGCACTGAATTTGTCCTCCACTCCATCACTTGCATTGGACTCCTGATGGAGGGATGGAGCCAAGCAGTTTGGAAAAAAGTCTGGAACCAACCTACGTAGTACATGAGGAGGTGACTAGAAAACAGTGATAAACTTCAAAAAACCCAAACTATTCCTTTAGAGTGTGGTGATTAAAGTTCTACCAATCACAATCCTCCATTTGTTGTATTTGACTGTGAGTGATTTGCCATCTGTAGGATTCAACAAGTCATAGTGGTATTTAACATGCCAGAAGGTACTCTTCAAGATGTTGACTTTGCCCCATTTTGCTTCTGTTTGACAGTGGATGAGCCGATCAACTAATCATTCACCTTCAAAAATACCACAGGAGATCAAAGACAGTGTGAGCAAGAGGAAACGGAGGAGAACAAGATGGAGCACGTGATGGAGATAAATCAGGTCTATATTAATCAGGGGTTCTGTTCCGTGTTAATCCATCATAATTATATTTATCTATAATCAACGTGGGGCGGTGAGTCACAGGACAAATGAGGGAGAGAGAGAGAGAGAGAGAGAGGGAGAGAGAGAGAGAGAGGAGGGGAGGGCGGTATTACAGCAAATGTGAATTGCATGGGGTTGTGCCACAGGTTGTCACCGTGACAACCGTATATACACATTCCCCTTTAGTTTCCTGACGGACAAGACAAACAAGCCATAAATAATTCACTTTACCACATCAGCATGCTCTCCCACTCACATACACATAATAAACAATTTAATCAAATAAATAACCCTCATCAGCGGCTGGGTATCCATAGCAACCGCAGTACCTATCACGGCATGTTTGCCATGCCAAAGAAGAGTCAAGAGTCAAGCGGACTTTGAACATTCACTGAATGATGCTCTTTACTGTGTTTAAATCGCTGCATTGAGATCTGAGAGATAAAGAATAGTAGATGTATGATCTGGTATTGAAGTTATTAGATAGATAGATAGATAGATAGATAGATAGATAGATAGATAGATAGATAGATAGATAGATAGACAGATAGATAGACAGATAGATAGATAGATAGATAGACAGATAGATAGATAGATAGATAGATAGATAGATAGATAGATAGATAGATAGATAGATAGATAGATAGATAGATAGATAGATAGATAGATCGTCTTCAAATTTCCAACAAAACAACAAGGTGCGAGAGGAGCTGGGGAGTTTATCCACTGTTTCATTCTGACCCGTTCGCTTTTGTTTCACAGTTTCACAAGCGACTCGACTGAGAGACAGAGAAGCTGCCAACGTACACACAGTGGCAGCTGTTGCTTGGCCACATGGGGAGGAACTGATTCAAGACAGCCAAATCACTAATACCCTAAAAGCTAATAGCATTACGCCACCAATTTTTTTTTTTTACAAACCTAATGAAGAGCTACAAGTCTGGTATATATATATGACAACTTGATTTGAGGGAGGTGACCATTCGATTTGATTTTCAATTGAAACATATGTATATTTTTCAGCACTTACTATGTCATTGTTTGACTATCGAGTCGTGATTCGTGAATTACAACCTGCCGCTCAGCAGCTCTGATCAGAGCGATCATTCCTCTAAACAAAGCAAATAAAACATTTATTGTTATGTGTTTCATTTACTCAGTCTCCTGCTGCTGCTCTGCTGTGGAGCAGATCACAGATCGCTCCTGAAAAAATCCCGCCCGTGTGCTCACAGTCCAGTGGCAAATACCCCGCGGCCCGGCACGGTGTGTGGGCTGGTGGTTGGGGGCCTCTGCACTAGAGGACATTCTGTCAATGATGGTCTGGTTTATTTCCCATTTTCATCGCCACATCTTTGGAGTTAATGGACATTATGGTCAAAGACGCACTCGCCCTTGTACACACAGTGAAAGAGTGAGGTGAGGGTAAGTGCGCTCCCGTGTCTCCGCCCACGCGGACTTCACGCACTGTTACCGGGAATATTTCTCTCTCGTGCGTTCACGGTGCTACAAACTGGATGAATTTATGTTGAACTTTATTGTTGCTTTTTTTTGTAATATTCAGGTTCTATTCGAATTGCATATATATATAAATGCCAGGTGGGCGGGTGCAGTCTGCTTTGAGGGATGCGGCGACTCCAAGTCGTTTGGGAGCCAGGGGAGCCGCAGTCGACTCCCGCACCCCCAGCGCACGTTGCATTTGTTTACCAGCGGATCTTGACCGCCCCCATATGGCAACCACGTCGGACAATATTGTAAATACGCGGAGAATCTGCTTGTGCTAACATATAGATGTCACGGGGAAAGTGGCTCAGGAGGTAGAGCGGGTTGTCTAGTAAGCAGGAGGTTGCTGGGTCGATGCCCGGCTCCTCCTTGTAGCGTGCTGACTGACAAGACACTTAGCCCCCTAACTGCTCCCCGACGCCTCTACATGGCAGCCCGCTGCGTCAGATACTAGGATGGGTCAATGCAGAGAAATTGCAAATTTCCCTGTTGTGGGACTGATATGGGTATATATATACATGGATGTTAGAACTCCTTCAATATTTCTCCATTAATAGCAACACAATGTATAAAGAAGAAGCTGTGAAGTAAAAAAGAACCCCCTTCATTACCTGACCAACTGCCGCTAATGTTTGATCTCCTCCCAGATAACCGTCCATACTCTGCATCGCAATCTGATGACTGGGCCACTTGTCTTGTTTTTCATGTGCAAACGAGAAACAGCAAATGTTTGTCAAATTTGACTTTGACGCTATCGCCTTCCATTATTTCGCTAGAATCTGCTTTTTTTTAAGAACAGTTTGTTTGACTTGAGCCTTATTATTTAGTACTAACTAATGAGCACAAACCCTCATCAGGTTGCCTCTCAATTGCTGAAATCGTGTATAGCTGATAAATAACTTTTTGCCGTGGTACACCAGCGGGGGTTTTCACACTTTGAACCGACTTTCGTCAGGCGCCGCTAGATAAAGATAAGGCAATTTGCCTGCTGCCTGCTTTGGAAAGAGAACCAGCAGCAACACATTTTTCTCACAAATGAGGAGCTGTAATCACAATCGGCTTCTTTCGGACGGAGCTACCTGACCGAGAGCTCATTAAGCGCTGCGAGCAGAGGAACACTGAGGCCTCCACTCACACATAGAACACAACACCCTTATTTGGAAAAAAAAAAACAAGTTGGGAAAAATCAATCATAATTTGCAGACGTGACTATTAAATATTAAATATGTTTCCCGAAATAAAAGAATATACACGGTTCCCAAATTGCTGTTGTGATAAATAAACTATGGCAACAATAAAACATTGACAACTTGCAGGCGTTTTTTTTTCTCAAGAGTTTTCAAATGTATTTATACCAGTTGTAAGATATTTGTTAATTTGTATTCATCCAGATCCATCAGGTTTTAGTGTTATTGTGTGTGGGCCTTGGGTGATACAGGTGCTTAAGAAAGGGAATAAAGGAAAATTCAGGTATTTTTCAGCCCAAGTGATTGGCATCAGATTCTTAATTTTATTTTACTTTTTAATTGGGAAATCGTGGTTGCCGAATAAATGGGCCGCGATGGACCCATTGATCTAAAAAAAACGATTTAGCTTTATAGATAATAATAATAATAATTGAGTTTTCCTCTAAGAGCAAAGATGCCAAAAGATGGTAAAAAAAAAGACTTTAATGCAATGCATAGAGGTTTAATGCAATGCATTATATGTGAAAAGCCTTTGATTAACCAATATCTAGACTACTTAAGCTGTAATTGTTGTACACATTTAATCCCCTTTGTGGAACAGGACGCACCCGGGGCGTAACGACTGCTCATCAACATAAATAACTGTTGCTTAATAGCAACATGTTTAAAGGAAGGTCTGAAACACTGATGTTAGATAATGTTTGATCCGTTTAATGAATCGATGAGCTAACCCTCAGACGGTTTGTATTTGCATGAAGAAGAAGAAGAAGAATCTTTAATTGTAACGCAACACACCACACTACAACACATGCACACACACACATGCACACGCTTTGGGTGGTGGCCGGTGAAATGGTTCCTCTGCGTTTAACGCATCCTGGCTTGTCCTTCCTCCGGGGGCACAGCCAGGAGCAGTGGGCAGCATTCGTGGACGCGCCCGGGGACCTGGTGACGAGTGTCCATCGCTGGTCAGACGATGATTTGTGCATGTTTTTGGGGGGGGTCCTTACTGACGTGAGGTGGAGGAAACCCCATGTGCATGGACAAACATAACAGATGCTACATCTAAAATCAGCTTCATAAATTAACTGCTAGATAACATTTGTCTATTAAGAAGAATGGTTTTCTTTTCTTTTATTTGGCTGAAGAATTACTAAAACTAAATATCGACTATCAGAGGAAACGAGTACTTTCAACTCAATTTCTAAGTGGCAATGTTGGATAAGGACTTGAAATGGCGCCTGTGATCACGCCTTGAGGGACACTTGTTTTCACATGGGGCTTCCTCCACCTCACATCACCATCGTCGGACCAGTGATGGACACCTGGTACCAGGTCCCCGGGCGCATCGACGAATGCTGCCCACTGCTCCTGGCTGCCCCCCCAGAGGAAGGACAAGCCAGGATGGGTGAAATGCAGAGGCCACATTTCACCGGCCACCATCCAAAAAAAGCATGTGTGTGTGTGTGTGCGTGTATATATATGCATGTGTTGTAGTGTGGTGTGTCGTGTGATGAATAAAGATTCCTCTTCTTCTTTTAATGGCCATCACAATCAAATAAATCCCGTCTGATATTAATGATTAAAATGAATTGACTCTTGAAGGAATTCAACAAACTAGACAAATATCTAGTGTCAGGATGTTTGTGTGTGTGGCTGCGGAAATGGAAATGACCATAACTGCTTTTCAAATCAAGGGCAAACTTTAAATCATAAGGACAAATGGTTACTAAAACATCAATCGTATAGATATGTAGAGTTCACGTGTAGTTTAAAGAAATACTTTGTGATGAACTGAAAAAACGAACCAACAAACTCCCTACATTCAAATCCATTGTAACAGGGGTTCCCAAACGGTGGTCACCACTGATGATGGTGGATGCACTTTATGTAATCAGGTTTAATTTACATGTTAAACCAAATAACAGTGTATTACAGGCCAATCAAGTATTTACACCACGTTGGGGAACCCACGATCTATAACATTCACTCCTGGGCTTCACAAGCAGAATAGTAGAGCCAAACAGTGTTGATAATGTATTTAACTGGTCAAAAAGAGTGCGATATATGTGTAACACTTCTTCTACCTACAGTATAATGATTCATTTGCTATATTCAAAACATTTAATATCTTCCAAAATGATATAAAAACTAATTAATTTGGTATGGATCATCACATTAATGGTAGTTTTTCCATCATTACTTCCTAATGTCTTGTAAATAAACATGGGTGAAATTATACAATCTTTTAAGGCTTAATTACCAGTTATTTCATTCTAATCCACCCAACTGGCCTATAATTAAATAACTCCAATGCCGATTTCATGAATATTAAAGACAAGCTTCAGAAAGTGGCAGAAAGAGGAGTGGAGTGTGATTCAACCTGCTATTTAAATTGGGACTGAGCCTGTCCTGGTTCAGAAGTCAGTCACACATCAACACACAACATTCAATGTTTTGCCCTTAATGTTGTCATTAGACGGACAGACAGAGGGCAATGTACTGTAAAACAAGTGTAAAAATGTACCATAAACAATGAAAAAATGAAAAATAATGAAAAAAATAATGAAAAACAATAAATCAGGAAAAATAAAATAAAAATAAACTATGAACAATAAAAATAATTGACATTATCCAATAAACCTAAATATGAACAATAAAGAAATAATTACGAATAATATGAACAGGTGAAATGAACTTACAGACTACAGGTATGAAGGTAAAATGTCTCTGACAAAAATCCGTACCCTTCTGTTTTTTGGGGGGAACAACAAGTCTACTGAGATGATGGGATGTAGAGGTCTGGGATTGTCCGGGATCAGAGTTCAGTCTGAGTCTTCAGTCAAGACTCAGCTCTTACCTGCCAACTCATTCAGCGTCCCGGAGAGTTGAGGTCATTCCCGCTTCTCCCTTCATTTTGTTTCATTTTGCCGCCGTTTCTCCAGGTTTTCCCTGAAAAACACCAACACCCCCCCCCCAATAAAAAATAATTACACCCAACGAATTTGAAGATAAACCACAGTATTTACAGCGAGAAGACGCTTGAATGGTGCTCCATTTCATGGAGGCTTTATGTTTGGCAGCAGAGAGACAGAGAGGGACAGAGAGAGAGAGAGAGAGCGAGAGAGAGAGCGAGAGAGGGGGAGAGAGAGAGAGAGAGAGAGAGAGAGACATTGCTGACAGCTTACCAAGACCTTCTCCTCTTATCTTATTATTTGTATTTTTCTTACTGTGAGATAAGTGTAGTAGCACAAAAACATTTAATTGGAAATCCTGCGCTGGAATGGAATTCCAACTCTGAGCTCAACTCATTGTTGTGAGAAATTTACAGAGCAATGACTATGGAATGTAAAAAAGCTTATCAGAGCACTTTTACATTTCTACATCTTTTCTACAATAAAACATTTCTGAATTGTAGCCGTCTTACCCTCAACCTAACCCTAACCCTAATTGATATTATACTGTATATAATACATTGTCAGATACATTGATATTTGTCCAACATTTACTTAAAATAAATGATACTGTACTATACTGTATTATTGTCTATTGGTTGGTGGCGGGGTCCGCCACATGCGAGACGTGAAAGGCAGCTGGGGTAAATTTGATAAAGCAGATTTTGAATGGAATTCTGGGTCTTGTAGTGTGGAGGGATGGATTCCCAATTTAAAGGGTTTAATTCCAGGGCACATAATGCCACCTAGACAACAGTCTTCCTACTCCACACACACACACACCCACACACACACACACACACACACACACACACACACACACACACACACACACACACACACACACACACACACACACACACACACACACACACACACACCATATACACACTAAAAGCAGATACCAACCCTTTTCAATAAATTATTTGGGGGACAAGATGAAGCTTCCCGTCTAACTATCCATGAGCGTGCACTGTGAGGAGGGACGGTGGGTCACACACACACACACACACACACACACACACACGCACGTATTTGGACTTGCAAATAAGTGCTCGTTTATGTGTTTATTTCGGGGAGAAGGAAGGGTCCGTGTACTGTTAACTGTACTGTCAGGCCTCTTCTCGGACTGGTCATTTACGTAGCGTGGCCCGGTAAGCGCTACCTCCCTCCACCTATATATCACCTCTAATAGCTGTAAAACCCAGAGTACACATGGGATGTCCCCAAACATCCTTTCATCCAGCGGAGGTGTGTGGGTGTGTGTGTGTGTGTGTGTGTGTGTGTGTGTGTGGGAGAGACAGAGAGAGTGTGTTTCAAGAAATAAATCACATTGGAATAGAACAGAATGTGATCAAGCCGATTAGCGCCGGCGTCAGTGTAGCGCGCCTCACGCTGATTAGGGAAAATGGAGTCGTTGTCGGAGAGCGCCAGAAGATGTAAAGATGTACGTCTGCTCTCTGTAATTATGTCAATCAAAGCCATATTCATATTCATATTCATATTCATATTCATATTCACACAGACATTAGTCTGGTCTGTAAAAAGACACCTGCAGTGGAAGCAAGTGCTGCTGACTCACTGTGCTTTCCGGGCTTAGTAAGTGTTACAGTATATGGACATACAGTACAAACCCATGAGTGTACAGTAGGTGTGTGTGTGTGTGTGTGTGTGTGTGTGTGTGTGTGTGTGTGTGTGTGTGTGTGTGTGTGTGTGAACGTGAATTACTTGGCAGACTGATAAACTCTCCGCATGTTAAACTGTATATATGGATGTAATCATCTACATATGTACAGTATATACAGTATATGCAGTGTATAGATTATGAGGTGGGGTTAGTAAAGCAGAACACAGAGACTTTTAGGTGTTCCTTTCCCCCTTTAGTTTGCTTCTCAAATCGGTCGTAGTGATGCAGGATTCAGGAACGATTCGTTGGTGGCAAACAAATCTTTCAAAAGACTCGGCAGTCGGGAGTCACTCCGTTCATTGTTGACCTTAATTAATAAAGGTGAAAGGCGATTGACTTATTTTACTAATTATTCGTTTTCGTAGAGTGGAAAATAAATTATATTTACAGAATCTTTTGAATTAATCTCTCTCTAATTCACAGTAGTATCAGCTTCACTGTCTCAACACGACACATGATACATGACGGATGCAATGAATGTCCATCCCATGTGAGTTGAAACTTGGCTGATTGGCAAACTCTCTGCAGCGACGCAAGAACGTTCGCAAACGATTCGTTCGTATTGAACAAATGTTCGGGAGTCACCCCAGCAAAAGAGCCTCGTGTGCGTCTTGCCGGCAAGAAAACATCTGACATTTGAAACATTGGAAACATTGGGCGTTTGTGCTTGGCTAATGGATAAACTCCCTGCAGCGATGCAAGAACGGTCGCAAGCGATTCGTTTGTTGTGAACAAATGTCTGGCCGTCAGCAAAGGAGTCGTTGGTTTTGTGACTCGGCTGTAATAAACAATTCAAAATATAAAATCTAAAAGTAAACATTTGACTGTTAATGGTTTGGGGAAGTTATTTGAGTAGTAAGCAACACCGGCCGGGTCTTTGGACCCTCACGCTCATTACCCTTACTCACTCCTCAGTACAAGGAGCAGCTCTGCAGGGTCCCACAGATCGGGCCATTTTTATTTTATCTTCATTTCCCTTGAACTCCCGGACAGAAGGTGCCTCCCTCTCCAGGAGTAGTAGCTCAACAAATCAAGCCTCATGTCAATGCCTCCTCTCAGTCCACCACCCCCCCCCCCCCCCCCCCTCCCCTACCTCCCCCCTACTGGCATATTCTGACCTACAGGTCACACTACATCACCCACTGGAAATGACCAGAAACGCATGTCAGGCCGAATCAATTGGCTGCACGGCGAGTCCTTCAATTAAGATCTCGGGTGCAGAGGTGGGCGGGGGGGGGATTGGTCGGGTGGGGGGTCGGTCGGGTGGAGGGATTCGGGGTCGCTCGGTCAGCGGAGGGGTCCCGGAGGAGCGGTAAGTGCTGAAATCAGCTCGCCTGTGCCTGCCATTTGTCATTATCTAATGGTAAATCCATCTGCGTCTGGTCCGGGGGCTCCTGCCAGGACCAAATCACTGACCCGGCCGATATTTAGTAACAAGGAAGTGCAAGAGAAGGATAGAGGGGCAGAGAGAGAAAGAGAGCGAGAGGATGGCAAGCGTCTGTTCTAGCTATCTAAAACTAAAATCTCCGATAGATAGATAGATAGATAGATAGATAGATAGATAGATAGATAGATAGATAGATAGATAGATAGATAGATAGATAGATAGATTTGATATTCGATTCGGAAATAAAAAATGTATTTAAATATTGTAATTCAAACAATTTAAAATGAAAAGCCAAATATGCAAAAATGCACTAATAGTCGAAAAGATGGAAAGCTAAGTGAATTCAAGAAGAGATATCATGATGACTACAAAATGGGACTCTCGAGAGGCAGAGAAAATGACTCGATCATGAGTACAATAAGTCAGGAAAAATAATAAAAAAGGGAAAACATCGCTCCGTTCAGTTTCGTGGCGTATTGTTTTAAATAAGGCAGAGATGATATCAACAAGCTTAAATAGATCCATGAAATCTCCCAGGCCTGCATGGACATGATACCACAAAGGGATACGAATCCTGAATTTCTATTTAAAAAAAAAGGCTGGGAAAAACGATGGCAAGGAGATAAAAATAAATTAGGGGACATTAAAGAAGGCATTTAGATACAATTATCTGGAACAAAGAATGTCATTTTGTAATTCTCACAATTACATGATCTGCGGTTTAATGCAATTAAAATGCCGCAAAATGTTCACCTTAATAAGATTTTAATTAATACATTTCCTGGCTATGAGTACCGTTTAGTCAGCAGATTATGTGAGGACTCACTGCCTCTCCTCTCCTCTATCTGAGTATCTGTGTTTTAATGTGTTGCTACAGTGTACAGTGTGTGTGTGTGTGTGTGTGTGTGTGTGTGTGTGTGTGTGTGTGTGTGTGTGTGTGTGTGTGTGTGCGTGTGTGAGTGGATATAGATTCTGTACCAAGAGAAAACAGTAAGGACACATGTCTGTCTACTGACTGGTAGCGATATCAATACAAAAATAGCTTAAAAAGGTTATGATATACAGCTTATTTGTATAGACTTATATAGATTATAGGCCTATATAGACTACTGACGTACACCGATGAGCCACAACATTAAAACCACCACAAATAACCACTAAAATTGTGTAGATCCCCCTCTTGCCGCCAAAACAGCTCTGAACCATCGAGGCATGGACTCCACAGGACCTGTGAAGGTGTCCTGTGGTATCTGGCACCAAGACGATAGCAGCAGATCCTTTAAGTCCTGTAGGTTGTGAGGTGTGGCCCCCATGGATCGGGCTTGTTGTTCCAGCAAATCTTACCGATGCTGGATCAGCCCTAACACCAGCCATCCACATGATGTAGAAGAAAATGTGATTCATCAGACCAGGCCACCTTCTTCCATTGTTCCATGGTCCAATTCTGATGCTCACGTGCCCAGTGTAGACGCTTTCGGCAGTGGACAGGGGTCAGCATGGACTCTGACCAGTCTGCGGTTACGCCGCCCCATACGCAGCAAGCTGTGATGCACTGTGTGTTGTGACACCTTTCTATCATAGCCAGCATTAACTTTTTCAGCAATCTTTGCTGCGGTAGCTCTTCTGTGGGATCGGGCCAGACAGGCTTGCCTTCGCTGCCCATGCGCATCAATGAGCCCATGGGCTCCTATGACCCTGTCGCCAGTTCACCGGTTGTCCTTCCTTGGAAGACTTTCGGTAGGTAACCACTGACCCAGACGTATAGCCATCATAATTTGGCTCTTGTCAAGGTCTGAGATGAGCAATGTTATTCACTTCACTTGTCAGTGGTTTTAATGTTGTGGCTGATCCGTGTATATAGACAATAGACATAAAATATATAGACAATCGTTTTATATAGACTATAGACTTACAGTATATAGGCTATTGACTTATATAAATTATGGACTTACTGTATATAGACTACATTTATATAGGCTATAGACTTGTATAGACTATAGAATGGGAAATAGACTTTTATAGACCTTAGAATGTATTGGTCAATATTCATATAAAATATTGACCTATATAGACTATACTGTATATTTAAATGTATTTAGACTATTGACTTATGTAGCCTATATATAGGTTCGTTTCTGCATGTTCATCTACAAACTTAACAAAACATCAATGTCACATTGGTTGCCAGGTGATCACAAACTGGAAGTCCTCCCTTACTCATCCGTGCATTAAAACAAACCAAATTAAATTTAGGAACAGTCTGAAATTTGAACAGATCTTTTCACCTTGTGACTCAAAAAACAAACATTTTGTCATTACTATTCAGTAGCCCTTCCTCCTATGACATGGAAATCCAAACTCAACACGCCCACGCATATAAGAGGATTTAAATGAGGCTTGCCAGGCAAAATTAGCAACGCAGACGGCCATATGGCCGCTATTTATTTGTTAAATGTATCCTTGCCAAAAATATATATGCATTTAAACATGCCCTGGTCGCTGGTAAAAAAAAAACCAGTGGAGTTAGTGGCACACGTTAAATCTTTGTTTCACTAACTAGATGGCACAGGCAGCCTCTTTGTTATGTGGTATTACTGCAATCAGGGGAGATATGGAATTAATATGTCTGATTAAGTGCCTGACTGAATTAGTATTTGGAGTCTAAGGAGATTTCATGTGGGAGGTGGGAGGAGGGGGAGGGCTGTAGGGGGGGAGGCAGAAGCAAAGCTGACAGCTTGGGATGTGGGAGATGAGAGAAATAGATTGAAAGAGGAAGAAAGAAGAGATATAAAGGAAATTATAGAACGATGACGGAAACAGGTGAGGGGGGGGGGGGGGGGCACCGAGTCTGAAGTGTCCAGGCACGGGGAGGGACATTTACACCGCTTCGTGGTTTCACTCGGAGCAGCTGTACCTTTGATTAACATTTTTTTCAGACAAGGAAATGTTCTTTCTTCTCATCTGACTGTAAAATTGATCTTCATTCACCATTCATGTCATGTTGCTTTGCCCCCCCCCCCCCCCCCCCCCGTCTACTTCTCCCAAGACATGATCTGTTTCTTTTCCCAAAGCCACTTGCATTAAAGGCATGACAGACATATTCAAAGGCAGAAAAAAATATATAAGAAAAAAAGGGACACAATACCCCCCAAAACTCAAAAGGCAGGAGGGGAAAGTCAGCGGCAAAAGTAGTTTCAGAAGTTACAGAGGGAGATGAAAGCCAAAGGCAGCCTTGTTAGCCCCATAAAGAGAGCCAGTAAATTACCAATAGGAAATTCACTTGGTTCAGATGGTTCCGGCCGGGAGAAAGGCTTCTGAGGAAAGAGAAGAAAGGAGGGAGGCGTGGTGGTGCGGGGGGGGGGTGGCGGTGGAGGAGGGAGCCTGGCATACAGCTATAGTGCGTAGCCACGCATAGCATTAGCACGCCTGTTCGAACAGTCGCCGCAGAACTCGGAAGTCGGAGCCTGTGAGTCAAACTGACAGAGCTCGTCACGACATGTATGCAGTGAGAAGCGGCGATGGAAGGTTCAACTCCTTTGGGCGATTTGGTTCTCGACGAGTCTAGAACGAGCTCTTTTTTACTCGGTGAAAAGAGTCGTCCAATGAGATTGAAAGTCGGTTCGAATCATTTAATTCTGTCAAAAGTTGGTTTATTTCCGTGGGATGCAAAGTGTAAATTTGGTCCCATTCAATACCAATTACACAAAACGCCTTGGCCTTATTTTTTGCTATTCATTTAGGCCTCAGAAATTATTTTCGGCTTGTGGGGTGAAGATTCACTCTTTTCCGGAGTGACTCCCGACTCCTGAGTCATTTGAAAGATTAGTTTGTTACGAACGAATAGGGAAGTCGCGAGTCACGCATCGCGGTCCACCACCAGCAGTGTTAACTAGCTGGCTGGTAGCTAATCAGCCTGCACAACACATCACGGAAATGTCAACACAATTGTGGCCGTTTGGCCTGCCACGCGCCACCCATTTTCAGGGCCCTAAGACATAGAGACACAGGCAGTGGAGTTGAAAACACACCGGCTTATTGTAGGGAGTGAGCAACTGGAACAAGCCCGGAGCAGACGTCATGACATGGGCTGCTCTCCTGCGTGTGTGTGGGGACGGGGGTTTGACCTGTTGCTCGTTGATTACTCGAGCAACAGGTATGCCACCACTCTGATCCTGGGCCCAATTACCTAGACCCAAGACAGGTGTAGCGGCTCTAACCACACCACCCCCACACCACATGAATGTCATCTCATTACACCCACCACACGCCTTGTGGCCGACATAGATAGCATTATAGTGTAGTTTAGTTTTGTTTAATTAACAGCATCAGAAAAATACTTCCACGTAAGTGATAAGTTCAAGGAGCGCCGATTGTGTGAAAGTTTTGCATCATTGGTGAGAATGAAAGAAAAAAAAAAAAGAATGGACTGGAAAGGACTGGGAAGAAGAAGAGTGGACAGAGCGGCCCCGCATCCCCTTATCCAGGGAATAAAGAAAAAGCAAATCTGTGTTTATAGGATGTGAACTAAGAACGACAAGGAAATAAGAAATAAGAACTGCCATCATGGCTCCCTGTGCTGGGGCTGCACGCTGGGCCAGTTAAGCAGATTAAGACCAGCACTAAGCAGAACATAATTCAGTCAGAGTATATCAATGTTTTTTGGATCATTATTAAGTTATACAAATGTTGTCCTCCTAATTGACATAATTGACACCCTACAATTAGGAGCGGTGGTGCTTCTCTCTCTATTTACCTCTCTCTCTCTCTCTCTCTCTCTCCAAAAACACCTCCAGGGTCCCCTTCATTCAAACGTGGGTCACGATGGAAAGAACTGAAAGCCTAGGGCAGAGCAGCCGCCATGTTTCTTTTCTTTTTTGTTTTATCATCTTTTTTTCCTCCGCTCTGTGACAGGGAGAGGAGCTCCACAGTCCCAGAGCCATTACCCCCACTGGTTCCCACTGGGTCCCAGTGAGTGCACCCTGTGGGCCATGTGGGCCCTGTGGGCATCATCTCAGGACAGAAACATGACGGAGGGAATGATGTTGTATTTTTTTATCCGAGGAAAGCTCAAAGTGTTTTGACCTGGTCGTCCCACGGCCACTGCGACCCTGATGTGGAATAATGGCTTGGAGGAATAAACGGATGGATGGATAGTGGATGATGGATGGATGCTGGGTGAATAGATGGATAACTTTATCTTGAGGATCAACAACGGAAGATGAATTTACATGGAGCGTCTGGCAGAATTAATGGCTCCTCGCTTGCGTTTGCTGCTGCAATTTAACACGGTTAATGATGTCGATTTTGTTCATATTGTTTTATTATTTCTTTAGAATTCATAATGAATACGCTTATTATTTAGTATAATATATGTATTACATTTTATGATAATAATCTCATAATAATTTGTAAAAAGAATACTCAGAATATTTATTCATTAAATAAAACGTAACGTAATTACATTCATGGAATTTCATGTATCCAATTTTTATGGCATTACATATGAATAATTTCCATGAAGCATTATGAAGATAGGTCAGTTCTAAATATTTGTTCCAAATAGCTGAGCCGTTCTTAAAAGCTGAGTCTTTATTGTCTTATATTTAATGCTATTTTTAGGTATCTGTAACAATCACAAACTTCAGTAATTACTTTTTTGAATTTGAAAATTCAGTTTAATATCTTATTTGCCTATAATGTAAGGCTGACAACATTTATGTAACTTCAACAATAATTTTGAATTATAATTATTATGCAATAATTTGTAAATATTACAAAAACTTTCTGCCTTTTATTGCCTGAAATACAAAAAACATTTTTTCGGAATTTCTATTAGTAATTACAATTTCACGGCTTCTAGTTTTCCGATGCCTCGTTGGATTATGAACGGATCACTCAGTCGCACATTTCGGTGTTTTCCAGTGAACACCGTGATGAACCCTGTGTATTACTATTTTTTTCATGAATTGGGCAAAGTAATGTGGACCACTGATTAAAAATATTAATTGAACATATCTAGTGACATCTATCAGGTAAGAAGCTCTATTAATATACACATAAATCGATAGTTTGGTGACATTGAACGAGTACAGAATCGGTCGACTCTGTACCCTGGATACAGTCCAACAGCACATTCTCAATCGGAATCTGTACATTTGATGTAAGTAAGATGATGGCGTCATAAAGAGTCTTACTGTAAATCAAATTTTGTTAATTTTTGAACGAGACCCTTGCTGCATTGAAGTACTTCCGGAGTTTCTGAGCCGGTAGATGTTGTGTCGTATGTGTCAATTATGATGTATTTACATCAATTTATGATGGCAGTCTACTTTATTTTTTTAAGTTAGAATACATTTTCAGTAAGTTTTCCGTTTTCATGAAATACGACAAACATTGTGATATTTCTGTGGATAATAACCTTTGCACGGCTTCTATTTTTCCAACCCCACCTTGGATTTTGGACTCATCACTGAATTACTGTTTCTTGAAGGACGCTTAGATGATGTTTCAAGGATTATTTTCTATTCATTTTTTCATTAATCCACCAAAGTAAGGTGGCCCACAGATTTAAAATATAAATCGAACAGATCTACTGACATCTACCAGGTAAGAAGCTGTATAAATATACACATAGATTGATAGTTTTGTAATTTCTAAAGACTTCACAGGGCCCAGTCCATGCCACTCTATGGACACGGTCCAACTGTAGATTTTCAATCGGAATCTGTACATTTATAGTAAATAATATGATGACGTCATAAAGCGTCTTCATGTAAATCTCATCTTGTTCATCTCAGTTAACTCAGATTTGGATGAAACCTCAAGCACAAGGTCTTTGTGACAGCCCGATTCAAACGAGACACAAACCATGTTCGTGTGTTATGCCAAACTTGGTTTTCCAGATCGTTTTAGGTTTCAAAATTACAAGACATTTTCCTCATTTTTCCTCTTACAATAACAATAAGGGGCTGCCGTAGAATTACGATAGGGTTAGGGGTGGGCTGGACCCCCAATAATTTATAATAATACTTAATCATATCATTTGAATATTATTTATTTATTAATATATTTATATTTTTTTCCATAGGGAGGTCTCAAGCAACGAAAAAAGAGTAGTGAGAAAAGGAAGAAAAAAAGGAACACAAACAGAAACAGCAGCACACAAAAAAAAAACATTTAGTCCGATCTGCAAAGAAAAATAAAAGTATTTGGAGTCAGCTGAAAGGGAAAAAAAAGTTGTTTTTGTTTTAATGACAAAATATTTCATCAAAAAGCACTCACTACAGCAGACCTACAGCGTGATAACAGCACGAGAGCGGAGCAGCAGCCACTGTAGCTAGAGCAGCACTCTGTTTGAGCGAGTTTAGAAGAGAGAGGACTAAAAAAAACCCAAGATTAAAGGAGATGTGGGAAGAAGAAAACAACATGTCCGTGCCATTGTTGATGTGGGAAAAGTACTTCTACGCCTTCGAGTGTGATCATGACACGCGTAGACAGCCAGCACACGCGCACGTGTGTGTGTGTGTGTGTGTGCTGTGTGTGTGTGCGCGTGTGTGTGTGTGTGTGTGCGTACACGGCGGCCATTGAGAAACACTGTAGTGCTCACAACGGCTTCTACATGTTTTCCTGTCAAAAAAAAAAGAAGAAAACGCAGACGGAGGGAGTGTGGGTCCAAAAAGAGATTGAGTTAAAGAGGGGGAGACGGGGGAGATACGGAACTCGATGGAAAGTGAAGACTGCTCTCTCTCTCTCTCTCTCTCTCGCTCTCCCTCCCTCTCCATCTGAAGAGGTTGTTTATTTTTCGTCGGGGGTCGGAAGTCGAGGAGCGGAAAAGGGGTGAAACCCCAGTGGAGTTCACCCACTGGAGATGATCCCTCCTGGGGGCTCTCTCTCTCTCTCTCTCTCTCTCTCTCCCCCCTCTCCCCCTCTTCTCCCTCACTTTCCATCTCCCACCGTTCGGATCTGAAGAAGCCTTTCAGTGGAGGAGCGTTCCTGCCTTGCAGTCAGACTCCGTTAGTTCCAGCCTCCTCTCCGTGTGGGAAGTAGAGCCTCCTTATCCCGGACCTCCTCATTAACGCCCTTCCCTCGCCGCCCCTCCAGAGTCATTAACAGAGCCTCCCCCGCCTCCCTCTTGTGTTTTCCCTTCATCTTCCCGCCGGGAGGTGGTGGTGGATGTCCCGGGCTCGGGGCTGACACCTTGACCGACTGCGTCAGGACAGGACTCGGCGAGTGAGTTATTGGGGTGAGGGAGGGACGCCGGGATAGAGCCCAGGCAAAATCCGCCTCTGGATTCCGGGTCTCTGCCTTTGTTCCGGGGGCGCGTGTTTGCGTCGCCCGGGGGAACCCGACAAAAAAAAGCCAGAGAAAAGCCCCCTTACCGCCGCGCTTCCAGGTTCTCCTTAATGAGCCGAGGTGTCAACTGCACCCTTACCAGGTGGGTCATTTGGGAGGGTTCCCACCGCCACGAACAAGCAGAAGAAAGTCAAGACGCTAAAAATAAAAGAGTACGCAAGGAGGTCGGCCGATGTGAGATCATGGCCGCCACCCTCTCTCTCTCTCTCTCTCTCGCTGGATCTGGTTCCGGATCTGGGCCGCGTTGGTGTCGGCGATGGTTTCCATAATTGCGATGACGTTGTTGCTCTGATATCCCTACCCGACGGCTGCGCGACAACATCAAATCCTCCCTTCCTCCATCTACCCCTCCCTCGTTCCCTCCATCCATCCTTTTTGAAGAGCGAGCGGAATGCAAGAGTCCAAACAGTTGGTTGTCGCGAGCGATTCGTGCGTAGCGGGCGACATCTCTTTGCGGGCAAATCTTTATCAATTATCTTTATTAATCAGGATAAGCCCAGGAATTCGGCATAATTCATATCGAATGTGACCGACGCTTTGCGTTCCAGCCAAATAAACAATTGTGACATCATTAAACGATTCCTGTGAGTTGATTCGCTTAATTCACAACTCAGAGTCAAACCCGCACTTCTGACTCTCATTCATTGCTTACCGTGCGTTACACCTGCCGAACCAAACCAACAAAGAGTCGGCCACATCGAACGACTCCCTTTACCGAGCGACTCGCCAGGAAACGAATCTGAAAAAAAGATCCCAATGAGAGATAGAAAGAGAGAGAGAGGGAGAGAGAGAGAGAGAGGGAGGGAGGCTAATAAGAAGCTGTGCGGTGCAGAGCTCGGGACACACTCCCTCATTATTCCTCAAATAGAAACAAGCTAATCTCTCTCACAACAGTCTCCAGAACGGGCTCTTACTTTCAGCGGAGCGAACAATGGAAGCGAAAGGAAATCAAATTTGTGCCTCTCACATAATGGCTCCCACCTCCCTCTCATTTTGTTTCGCCCTTCCCTCCGCTCCATCCCTCCGCTCCAACCCTCTGCCCTCACAGCCCCGTCCCCCCGCCTCCCCTCCACCTAGTTAAGTTCATTGGTAAAGGGAGGAGGGAGAATGCTGAGGATGCAAGACTCAGGAGAGAGAGCAGCATCAATTAGAGTCTGAAGTGCACTTTATTTTTGGTCCCTCTCAAGGCAAATTAAATTACAAAAAAAACAAAACTGCAACAGTTTTGCCACGCACTTTTCTTTTTTTTTTTGTAATTTAATGAAATTAAAAGTCAAATTAAATCACATGGAAAAAATGAGGAAAGTGCAATGATCTTCCATTTAATTTCCAATTTAATTTTCCCTGTAATTTAATTCACAAGCATCTTTAAATTCCTAAACCCTAAACCAACGGGTTGACACTTAAAATGCCGTTTTGAACATTTTTTTTAATATTTTGTATGCATCTCCGGATTTACTCTCGTGATTGAAAATGTTATAGGGTTGTTATAAATCAACATAATTCCAAATGAATCTTGTTTTTATTGGTTTGTTCTCGACGTCCCTACAAACCACTCACACCAACACTGTATGTATGATAACAGAAGACAATAGAAATGTAATACACAGTAATAGATAGGTTCAGCATTTTTCTCCGTGCCTTTTCTCCTCGCGATTGAGGGGCATTTTGCGCACCTGTCTCCCTCTCCGACGGCACCGAGGATTAGCGCGCCAGCGATGCGGCGCGTCGCAGCGGTGTGTTTTTATCTCTTCACGTCGGTCATTCCATTTTACGTCTCCTGTGAAACAAAACAGGTGCGTATGGAACAGTATAGAACTAAACCGTGCATACAAATATATTTATGACTCTCCTTATTTATGATTCCCCATTGAAATGTTATCCCTGTGCATTTTGTCAGCTTCTCTCTGTTTTGCGCTGTCGTTGTAATGCACGCTGACCGACAAAACAAGCCTGACTAGAGGAATCTCAGTCGACTGATTGATTTCCGGCTGATGATTTGACTCAGGGGCAGCCCCAATACATGTATAGCATTGCCTTAATATAGGGTTGCCGTGTATGCAGACAATCATTTATTTGAAATATATTAATGTCATGACTTTAAAATGTAAATTTCTCTTGCAGCCATTAAAAGTGCACAAAGAAACGCCAAGCCTCACTGAAACAAATTAATCAACCAACTAATTAAAATTGATTTAAAACCAATGAAACTAAAATGACCGAAAAAAAAACAAAGGAACAAAAACATAAAAATAACAGCTAATTGTACACGGCGCACGTCCCATGCCACCAGGATAATAGATTACTACCTTACGTGTGCACTGCTTTGTCAGTTGGCTCCACTCCTGGGGGGCTCGTTTGTTGCTACCACGGACATGTTTTCCACAAATGGAAAAATTTGCAAGGCTATGAATCTAAATAACATAAAAAAATAACAACCTCTGCCCACACTCGTCTCCGCACGTTCCGTTGTGCGTTTGGGCAGACGAGGCGATAATCGCAGGCGTCGACTTAATCGCGAGAAAACGAGGGGACGTAAATGAATCATCTCTGCGGAAAACCGATTTTTCACCGATGGAATTACAGCGAATCATTATTCACTGCTGTCATCGATTTGCGGGTTTACTTAAGCGGCTGTTTTTAAAATAGAACGGGGAGTGCGTCGCCGTCTCGGTGGAAGCACTTTTGGAAGTAGATGATGCGATACAGGAGGAAGGGATGGGGACAGAGAGAGAGAGAGAGAGAGAGAGAGAGAGAGAGGGTAGCGATGCAAGATTCGCAAACGATTTGTTTATAGCGAACCAATCTTTTAAATGACTCAGGAGTCAGGAGTCACTCAAGGCAAAAAGTACGGTGCGAGAAAATAATGACTAAAGGACTAAAGTCTAAAGTCTGAGGCAAAAAAAGATGAATTTGCCACAATTCATATTGAATGGCACCAATTTACACTTTCCATTTAACGAGAAATCAATAACTTCGACAGAATTAAATGATTCCTGCGAGAATTCCATTCACATCTCAGAGCCGAGCCCACCCTTCTGACTCTCCTTCGAATGAAAGCGAGGAAGCTTAATTTCAAAGCCGGTAGCGTCACCACGCACCGCCTTCGTAGCCTCCGTCGGTCGTCTTTTTGCTCTCAGTCGCTAAATTTGGTGGGAACGGCGTAGATCAAAAAACAAAGGGAAGGCGGGCAGATTTAGTTTCCGTTTGCACCCGAGAAGAGAGTTTTGTTATTTCTTTATTTTTTTTGTCGCCTCAGAAACCCCTGTCAAACAACAGTGGAACATTTAGGAGGGTGGTGGTGGCGGCGAAACACAGGAGTCTTTTCATGGCTCCGTCGGTATTCATGGAGCCGCAGAGAGAGAGGGAGGGAGGGAGGGAGGGAGGGAGAGAGAGAGGACACAGTGTGTGTCCTCCACATGTCGAGGACAAATTGCTGAGACACACACACACACACACACACACACACACGCACACACACACACACACTCACACACACACACACACACACACACACACACACACACACACACACACACACTGAAGAAGGATTTGGGATTGGGCAGAAATGAGCAGAAAAGAGTGAAGTAAGAGAAGTGCCTCAATATGCAGACGATTTCTGATTGGTTCCACAAGCTGCCATGTGTGTATGTGTGTGTGTGTGTGTGTATGTGTGTGTGTGTGTGTGTGTGTGTGTGTGTGTGTGTGTGTGTGTGTCGCGCGTGTGCGCGTGTGCGCGTGTTTTTTGGGGTAGCTTACTCAGAGTTTCGCCGCCTCGCTCCTCCCCCTCCTCCCCTCCTTCTCCCGTATCTTATCTTACCAAAGTAACATGAAGTGGACAAATAACTAAGCTCCGGCTGAAGCCAAAACAAAAGCCGCGCTCAGCTGGCGGACATTTAACTTCAGCTGGAGACGCTGGGATGGGAGATGTTTGGAAGGGGGGGGGGGGGGGGGGGGTGGAGAGAGAGAGAGAGAGAGAGAGAGAAAGAGAGAAAGAGAGAATTTTAGCAGTCACATCACATCCTGCCTACAAACACCACGCCGACTAATTTGAACGGGGAGGAGAGCGTTCTATAATTGGCTCCCACTAACTCCCTCGTACGAGGAGATTAAAAGACTTTATGGCTGCTTATTGCTCGCTGCACAAATCTCTTTTTTGGGGGTGTGGATGGGGAGCAGGCCCGGGGATGGTATGGGGCATTCTTTTGATTATATTATATTCTGTACTTTGTATTTTCCATGTTTTTTTAGTTTGTTTGGCTGTTTGGCTTTTTTTTATTATTATTCGGCTATTTTGGTGTATTTGGCTATTTTCGATTTTTATATGGCTATTTGTAAATATATTGCTATTTTGTATATTTGTCTGTTCTTAGCTTTTTTTATATGTGTATTTAAGTATAATGACTATTGGCTATACTCTATGTGTCCATATTTGGCTATTTTGTTTTTTTTATTGGTCTATTTTTGTATAGTTATTCCAGACTTAAGCTTATTTATGCAAATTTTCTATACAGCAATGCACCAATCCTCACCCGACAAATTCCTTGTACTTAACAAAACAGATTCAGGTTATTGTTATGTCAATGATTGGCCTGTATGTGCAAATAATTGCCTATGTACATGTTAGTGTGCCGGGGTAGGAGGTTGGTTGGGGATGGGTTGGGGGCTGGTTACCTGTCTGTCTCTCTCTCCCTCTCTCTCTCTCTCTCTCTCTCTCTCTCTCTCTCTCTCTCTCTGTTTGAGGATGCCGTTCCTCCTGGACGCCCAAAGCAAAGACCAGCGTTAAAACCTCAAAGCCACCGGCGACGCAGGAGCCAAAACCAATCCATCAGCAAACTACATATTATTCCCCCTCGTATGCAAACAAATGAGTTACGCTGCCAGTCGCTGGAGGCCTCAGGGCTGTGCCACGCCAAAAGGAAGGTGCCAGGATGGAGGGCTGGGGTGAAGGGGTGGAGGAATGCTATGTAATAAGATCAGGATTATGACGAAATTACAAAGAAAGGGTGAGGAAATGAAGGGGATGAAGGAGAAGGTCAAGTTTACGAGTACATGAAACGCCATTTGAAAAGAGAGGGATGAGAAGACGATGGAGGAGGCTGTTAGAGCACCTCCTCCACACTCATCCTCCTCTTCCTCCTCCTCCTCCTTAAAGTGCTTGGGTATGGAAGACAGTCAGCAGGAGGAGGAGGATCTCGCTTGATCCTTTAAAGGATCCCTCATCCACCCATAAGTGGGTGTGACTGCACACAGCTGTACACCACCGTCCTCTAGGAATGATTAACCCAGCAGAGCTTAATATAGAAGAGGAGAAGGAGGGAAAAAATAGAAAATGGGAAGAAGGAAAGGGAGGACGTTCTCGTACATTATCCCGCCGAGACTCGGCTCTTTTACCTCTCGTGCACATCAAACCCGGCTCACTGCCGTTTAGCAATCTGTCCGCTAATTAATCACACGCTCTTCATCAGTCAAAGCCTGACGTGTGTGTGTGTGTGTGTGTGTGTGTGTGTGCGCGCGGCACAAACAAAGTGTGTGTGTGTGTGTGTATGTATGTGCTTGCTTGCGATCGTACGATCGTGAGAAATAAAAATCTAAATTATTTGTCATTTCTGATACTGCTATTGCTCATGTCCTTCCTAATTGATCATATGACTCTCATGCGATGGTAGTTCAAGATGCAAGATTCAAGAGGTTTATTCATCACATACTGTACATATACATACTTTCATACATATATGCAGTGAAATGTAATGCAACGCACCCGGTGATAACACACAATATGTCCTAGGAAGTTTCTTTCTACTAGACCAACTAACTGATTCCTAAAACGTAATACAGTAAGTGGAATACTTAGAGAATAAAATAAAAACATATAGAATAAAATTGAATTAAATGGAATAGATAAAGGGAATAGGCTTACGTATATGGGATAGACTTATGTATATGGAATAGGCAATTATGTATATACAGATATGTGCATTAAAGTGGCATGTGAATGAAGTGAGGTAGTGTTTGTGATAATACAGCACAGTATACTGTTGTATACTGTGCTGTACGGTGCAGCAATACAGTATCACCGAACAATCCAGAACAGTGACACAGTATGCGGTACAATATGCTACATACAGTACCGAAGGTAGTGGAGCCTATGTGTGTGGCTCAGTGAGGACCCCTGGTGAGGTCAGCATTGACATTTCTTATGGCTTGTGGGAAAAAACTCCGTCTCAGTCTCTCTGTTCTCGCTGTGTGACTGCGGAGGCGCTTGCCTGACCGCAGCAGCTGGAGCAGTCAGCACACATGTAAGAGATAATGTGTAGCCAGCCGGGCATTATCGCAAAATAACCACTAACAGGGTTGATTAGGACATTTCATCATCATGTCATATTTTTATTTATCTATTTAGCTATCGCTGCATAGGGAACTGTGCAAAAACAACTTTGCCCAACGTAATTATTTTATTAGATATTACTGTTATTAGTGTGAAATTGTTTGTATCCACATTCATCTCTCCATTGTAGGTTCTATGCAGCGTGGTAAGATGACCCCACTAGATAATGTTGGCATTAGCATTAAGGTGGGGTGAAACAAGGGCGTGAATGCAGAAAGAAAGAAGTTGTTGCCCGTGACAACGGTCATATTAACAGACATTGCCCATTATTCAGAAATAACCGACGTTGATTGCACTTACCAATCAGAATGGAGAATTCCACAGAGCCAGCGTGAGTGCTTGTGTTTCAGCTCTTTTCAGGTCGTACTGTTCCTCCAGGTGGCACTGTTCATGTCACATGTTTGCCGATAGAAGGGTCTCCTGGAAACCTCACCTAACGCGGAGGGTGCCCGAGCACCTAGCCCTTTGCCCCATGCTGCCTTTTTTTAATCAGGCACGTTTTTTTCAGACACATAAGTAAATCAAATCGAACAAATTTGACAAAACGTTTATGTCGAAATGAAGGCCTCATAAATTCAAATGCAAGACTATTTCACGACTTGTACAGTCAAATTTCGGCCATTGTAGGGCTTTTCAAGGACCTGCAGGCTTGAACAATGCGCCACAGAGCTGCACAGATTCTCCTCAATTGTCAACCTTCTACTTTGACCCGACTCCGCGCTGAACCCAGGTTTATAGCATCCATCAGCGACCTCCGGAATCAGAGCCAACGAGCGAACAATGACTCCAGTATTTCTTTTAACCCCCCCTTATCCCCGGGTCAGCCATAATCTACTGGGTAAAATAGGCTACAGTATTCATCACGTTGATAAGGATCTCCGGAGCAGCCGTAATGGCGTGATGGGAGACGGATCAAGGCTTCGCAATCACGTCTGTAGCCATTCGGGGTATGGGTTGGGTGGGGTTGGCGGCGAAGGAACGGAACACCAGCCGAGCCATCAGCACTAATCTCCCGCTACGTGCCAACAATAGCGCTGATCCGGTGGCATCCGAGAGAAGCCTTTCAACCCCTCATCTTTCTGGCAGCCATTTTTAGCTCCCCCCCCCACAATTAACTGGGGGACTGGGGTTATAGGGCCTGGCGCCTAGAGCTGAAATCAGCCAAAGTATTGTCGCTCCTTGGACCTTGTAGGTGTAGGTGTAGATCACACAGCGAGTTGCATTAAAAAAATATAAAGAAGCAACATGCAGCAGATTGGAGAAGACAGTACTGAGGGTGACAGTGGGTACATCATGTGTCTCCATCTGCAACAGAGGGTACATCGTGTTATAGGAAGAGAACAGATTTGGTGTCTTTTCCGGCTGTGCTCTGTCGCTTTTGGAAACTTCTCAAAATGCGGTTTACGTCCAGAATATGCAGTATACTGTGTGTATATATATATATATATATATATATATATATCGATCAACCACAACATTAAAACCACCATTAATAACTACTTATATTGTGGCCCCCCTGGTGCCACCAAAACAGCTCTGACACGTGGAGGCATGGACTCCACAAGACCTGTTGAGGTGTCCTGTGGTATCTGGCACCAAGACGTTAGCAGCAGATCCTTTAAGTCCTGTAGGTTGTGAGGCGGGGTCTCCATGGATCAGGCTTGTTGTTCCAGCACATCCTACAGATGCTTGACCGGATCGACCCTACCCCCGACCATCCACATGATGTAGAAGAAAACATGATTCAACAGAGCAGGCCACCTTATTCAGTTGCTCCATGCTTCAGTTCTGATGCTCACGTGCCCATTGTAGCCGCATTCAGCGGTGGGCAGGGGTCTGCAGCTACGCAGCCCCATACGCAACAAGCTGTGATGCACTGTGTGTTCTCACACCTTTCTATCATAACCAGCATTTACTTTTTCAGCAATTTGTGCTACAGTAGCTCTTCTGTGGGATCAGACCAGACGGGCGCCAATGACCCTGTTGCCTGTTCATCGGTTGTCCTTCCTTGGACCAATTTTGGTAGGTACTAATCACTGTATACTGGGAACACCCCACAAAACCTGCCGTTTTGGAGATGCTCTGACCTAGTCGTCTAGACATCACAATTTGGCCTACGCTTGCCAATTTTTCAAACACATCAACTTCAAGAACTGACTGTTCACTTGCTGCCTCATACATCCCACCTCTTGACAGGTGCCATTGGAACAAGATGATCAACGTTATTCACTTCACCTCTCAGTGGTTTTAATGTTGTGGCTGATCGATGCATACAGCATCCATACAAACAAAAAAGTCTTCGTTTTTAAAGAGGCATTATCTAAACCTCTCCTCCCGCCTTTCATTTTATGTAGCCTTATTTTCCCCTGTCTGTCTTTCGAAACACTGTCTTTAGAAGCCCAATATGTGGTCTCGCACATTTCTGA
>NC_137201.1:15902058-15914558 GCF_960531495.2 Zeus faber | reverse complement strand
AATGCACGCAGGACCCATTTAACCCGGCCCCCAAACACACACACCACCCCTGAGGCCTCAGTCAATTCCGACAAAGCAGCTTGTGTCAGATTTTCCCTTTTGAACGAGGTGGTTTATGACTCACCAGCTGGTGTCTCTTCCCCCTTTTTTTTTTCCCCCCCTTCATTTTCACAATGAAATGATCCCACGGCACGCCGCCATGCTGTTGACCGCCTTAAACGAAATGAATAAATGTGACCGAAAGAAATGATTGTTGCAAGAATTCCAGAGCCCCAGCGGACTCTTCTGACCCCATCGCTCATCGTTCAGGGGGTCCTCGCTCGCTCGCCGCGCGGCCGCACCGGCTACGGCCAAATGAACGAGGGTTCGGAAAAATCGAGCGGCTCTTTTCAGCGGGTGAGTTGTCGGGAGCCGAATCCCAGAAGAGCGTTGAACACTCCAGAGTTCTCGCTCCCAGTGTAAAACTTGTGCCGAACACAGAGCTGCTATTCTGACTGGAACTGTGTGAATTAAGTTGAACTCGTTAAACCATGCAATTTTGATCTTGCAACACAAGAGCTGTTTTCCATTATTTATGCATTTTAAGCAGAACTGGAAACATTTTCTGGGCACAGCTGGCGAACTCTGCCGGCACCGTGGATCTAAGGGTTAGGGTCACAGCGAGGAACATCTCCACAATGCTTGTCCACAGATGATTTAATGAACACATATGGGTATTTTGGGGGGTTTTTTCACCCTCATAACAAGAAAAAGAAAGAATGATTACGGCTCCGTAGCGGCTTTCCAGGGGGAGGATTCAAAGTGTGGCTGAATACAGAGAAGAGCCTTTATTTCACCACACACCTACACAATTACATACGCATGCGTGTCGGCACTCAGGCTCTCTGTTTTTTACACACACACACGCACACACACACACGCACGCACGCACACACACACACACACACAAACACACACGGAGCGAAGGCAATCGTTCCACCTCATGAATATGACAATGAGTTGCATCTGGGTCATTAATATCACACAGTTGTGACACAGGAGCCCAATTAGCAGTCAACAGTGAGCGTGGCTGTGTTCCCCAGTTACCAGACATAATCACAGCGTTATGCCAACCGGGAGGCTGCGGAGGAGCAGGTACGGATCAAACTGCCCGGGTACCCACACCAGAAATGTCAAGGACTCCTTCTATAGATACCTATCAATTAAAGGCAGAGAAGTCGCAGATACAACAGGTGCTATTTACCCACAGTCACAACCCCCCGGCACAGCGGTCTGCAGTATCTCATTTCTCGCATCAAACATGCGTCGTCTGGATCCATGGGATGTAAATCCATTCCGCGAAAAGGAAATGAATGAAAAATGGCTGATTTGTGGCGTAAAGGACGGATCGACATCCCACCGCCCAACGTTGAGGAGTCTGGCACCGGCCACGAGAGCCGGCCGTTGGACGATTTGCACTCGGGGTGAAAGGTGTGACTTTTTTGATTTTCCCACTTTTTCGTTCGTCTGCTTGGCGTGATGCACGGTGAGCGACTGAGCACGGTGAGTCCTTCGACTCTGAGTTGTAAATGGAATTCTCACATGAGTCACTTAATTCTGCGAAAAGTCTTTACTTTGGTCAAACGCAAATTCTAAGTCTCTAGGACTCGGGAGTCCTCAGTAATCATTTGACTCAACCTCTGGGTCATTTTTAATAGATTTTGCATCACTAGTTTCCACACACATGCACACACATCTGCGTGGGTGTGTCCACTGTATGTTTGACATCCCTCAGGTTCCAGGGTGAATTTGCGACCATTAGCGCTATCTATGGAGGGATCAACAGGTCACCGATCGATGTGATGTTTTGTCATAAGCCAGGAGAGAGCTGAGAGCAACAAGGCCGGACGCTGGATGGTGTCATGTCTCGGGGATCGTTCTGTAGTGCTGTAACTGGTATGATGTTCTCATTCAGTACCTAAAAAGAATGATAAAAATATCTCTTGATTCGCAAACACAATGATCACAATCTGACGGGTCCGATTGCCAGAACGGCGCCCTCTGGTGGCCGTCGTAGTGCACGCGTCTAGATTTTGAATCACTCATTTAAATTATGGTGGTGAAAATGGGGGAGCAGATAAGAGTTTTACCATTTTCCATGGCCGTGGGATTAAAACTCCCGTTGAACAGTGTTCACAAAATGCACACAAAACATTTGCACAATTCATTAATATAAAACGAGTATATAGTGACACCCAACGTTAATGTCAATAACATCAATAACGTCATATTTTCTATATGTAATTGAGTTTTACCTCCAGTTCCAATAACTTAAGCTGGTCATACTTGTCACCTGTGGCTTCCGGTTTTCGTGTTGGATCTGAAATTTTGCTTAACAGTTAAAAATAATTAAAAACAACCTAGGACCCAGGAAAGGCATTACAACTCTACTGTGAATCGTAACATTTTTCATTATCAATAGCTTTTTTTCCCCTTTATTGAGCCACAGTAGGTGGTTTATATTCATTGAACACTGGGGGGCAAAATGACACAACAACGGCACAAGGCCGTCCAGGCGCTCTCCAAGCTTGTTTTAAGGGCTTTTTATCAAGGCGAGCCACTCGTAGCTTTTCCTCTCGCGCTGCGTAGCGGAGGAGATAACTGACAGCACCTGTCACCAGGACCTTGACCGGAGCAGCCAAATGGACCCGTACCGAGCAGACTCCGTGGAGACAGCTTGGATTAAATCAACTGGAAGTCTCTACCCCGGTCAGATCAGAACTATCATGGTAGGGCAGCGCTGCCTACATGCAGGTGCCAGGATGACTGACACATTGAGGTCACACTCTGAGAGGGTGAGCTGCACAGGGCAGAGACGCACCCCCCCCCCCCACACACACACACACACGCACACACACACACACACACACACACACACACACACACACACATACATGTGCACATGCACACACTTGCGTGTGAGAAATAGAGATATACGATTCAAAGTAGAAAATATATTAAGATGGTGGGTAAATGTTCCATATCAGGGTTTCCCCCAGAAAAGTTGTTAGGCCTGGTGGCCAGTATCTTTTGACGGGGCCAGCAGCCCAGCGCAGACCCACGGCCAAGTGTTTTTTTTTGAAGGGGACCTGGCGCTGGCCTGCGACAGCTTCTGTGCTAACAGAATCACGGACGGAATCGTGGAATTGAGAACTTTAACACAGATTCCATAGGGCCTTACATTAAGTCAGCTAAAAGCTAACTGGAGATTTGAAAATATAATAATAATATGTGTTGTTATGAATTTGTAATTTATTTAAAAAAATCAACTTTACTTCACTCTCATAAAATGAAATTAAAATAAAATGAAATTAAATGAAATTACATTTAATTACATTTAAATAAATAATATCAACGTTTTTGCACTCTCCGAAAAATGTGAAAAAAAAAGTCCTGATTGGCGACCCTGGAAAGCTTGGCACATTGCAATAAAAGCAAAGTAAATTAAAATAAATTATGTCAAATTTTTCCCTCTACAAAGAAACGCCAGCACAACGCAGCTGTTCTAGATCAACTACTATTCAATCTCGTTTTAGATCAATGCATACTTTACACCAACTACATTAATTGCTCACCACTGTCGTTTGGCTTTTTTTTAAATAGAAATAAAATATATTAAACTAAATTATTTTGTGTCTGTTATTTTACACTTTATACAAGTAATGCAATCATCACACCAGGTCCAATTCCTCCATCTGCTTCCTCGCTACAACAACCAAACAGCCTCCTTGCAATTAGAAAAAGCAACTGTTATCTTAATCTACGGTTTTTATTTAAGCAATTAACGGTGATATTCCTGGGAAAACACCTTCTACCGCTCCGGCAGCTGGTCTTTTGCGCAGCAGACATTGAGCGTCATCGACTCAAGAATGTCTGGATGGATTTGTGATGGGGAGTGGACATGTAAAGGGAGAATGTGAAGCCAGTCGATAATGACCAGTTGACTGTAAGTTATTCTGCGGGTACAGACCTAATAAAAGTGCACATTGAGATGGAATATTGATTTGAAATGATTGTATAACTAGTACGCCTAGTTTAAGAGCTTCCACTAAGAACAACATCCCCAAAACAATGCAGCTAACGCTGCAACAGTGTAGCAAACTATTCACCCTACAAAAATAAACCATTTCTCTACATAAGAAAAAACTATTGACTGTTATTAATATTGAAATGGGACATATCTGCGTTCTTCTCTTCAAGTCGTCCATTGTAGTTTCTATGTAGCATCACAAGATGTTGCCCCTAGCTAGCGTTATCATCGACCTGGCGTGAATTCGGGCGGAGAATTGGCAGCAGCTGTTATTCAGAAATGACTGACAACGGATTGCCGCTATCGAATCAGGATCGAGTCATGAGAATCAGGATGACGTGTTGTAGCACCACAGGCAGAACCAATGTCTTTTTGAGTGTTTTGCTAATCAAACGTTTACCGTTGGGTCGAAGTCTGGCTCCCTTATTCACAGCAGTCGACTATGGAATGTTTGGGGCTCAGAAAAGGAGGGTGGGGACGTGATCTGACGGTGTCCGGGATGCGACGGTGAGTCGTCCTATCAGGTGCTTTTGCCTGTTGGCCAGCTTCCTCCCGTGAGGCTGGGTTACCATCTGACGGGCCAGTCCTATCGGGTCAAGAAGAGTTAACAAAAGCAAGACCGAGAAGGGGACGGCGGAGCCCGGACACTGACGTCCAGTCCCAGACGCTCCTCCCAACGGGGTCCACAGCACACCGGACGCACAAAGGTGAGGACAAAAAAATCTACGAATAATATCCTCACGTTGTTTCAATGCCTTACCTGTTTTGTCAGACTTCTACAGGTATTTCTTGGAGTGACCGTGTGACAACGGGGCTTCACGCAGTGACGCTAGGAGGTCCCTAACAGGACGTGGCTCGTGGTGGTTCTCACTCTGTCACTCTTTTCAAATGGAACTCACGGACCTTCCACCGGCTTCAGGCTGACGGGCAGGGGGGCGGCGCTAGGAATGAATGAAGGCTCTGCGCGACCAAAATAAATATGCAAAATTAATTAGATGAGACTAATTGTCATTGCACAGAGTACAAGCACTGAGGCAACGAAATGTATTTCTCCGCATTTTCCATCCTAGTCACCGACGTATCGGGGAGCAGTGGGCTGCCGTACAGCGGCGCCCGGGGGGAGCGGTTAGGGGGTTAAGTGGACGACACGCTCTACCTTCTGAGCCACTGCCCCAAGTGAAGGGCATATTTATTATTCAGCTGGAATATAGAGGTCAAATACATTCAATAAAGACAAGTCAACAGAGATAATTACATGTCAATGTCATTGCCGGGTTGCTAACTAGCGAGGCGGAAAACTCACTTTGCATAACTCGAATATTTGGCAACTCCAAATTTCTGACTGAATTTGGCGGCATGATGCTGTCTACTGAAGCTAAATCTGATCCCTGACTTTGCTCCTGGCCAATCACACACGGGACTGGACTGATTTCTTGAGGGGTGGGGAGGGGGGGCGAGAATTGGACAGGCAAAATGACTCTCATTGCCTATTGCATACATTTTTGATTTGTCAGGTTATATTCACTCCCCTAGAAATCCCACGGCCGTGTTGCCACTTTAGCTCTAAAAACCATATCGTTACGCTTTGCATACTCTAATGATTTAGCTAAGAGATAAATGTACAATGTGATAATGGAAAAATGTGATGGAAGCAGGTTATGTCTCTATTCTCTCCCTTATGTCCCTCCCAGTGCCCCTTCCATTTTCTCCGAGCATTTTTCTCCTAAGCGACAATATTATCATTCCCATGTGTAAAATCTTCAATGGCCCTTGAAAATAACCTTGAACTCATCATATCATGATATTCCAATGGAATCGGAAGCACTTGGTAACTGATCTTGCAACAGTAGCACCCTTACAGTAGCAGATGTTTATGCCTCAATGCTGCTGCAACCTCGCTAAGCGTTTTTTTTGATTGAAAGTTTCTGTACAGGAAAAAAACATGCGTCCATAACCTTGCTGGATAAAAAATATTTGGCGCAGGTAGTGATTCACACATTGGCCTCCTTTACGGAGAAGTTCCAGCAGGTAATGTGTGAGGGTTAGTATGTTATGTCCCGCGTAGATGCAATCGTTTGACAATCCGTCCGCAATGGACGTACAATCTGAATCGGTTTAGTTTTTTTTTATTTTTAAATGGCTCTCAGAGACCAGTGCTTCGCTTCTGTCCCCCCGCCCCTCCCAAATGGCCTTGTTTTCCGTCCGCTGACGGCACCGGGGCAGAGCCCTCATCCCAGGACGCAGTTACCCTTACCCAATGTTATTAAATCAGTGTGATCATTTTCAACCTGTCCCTCACTCTCCGCCTCCGGAGGAGAAACTTTCTCCACCCGTTCTTCCTCTCCCTGTCCGCTGGTTCCCTCTTCGGCTCCGGCTCTGGTGCCCCTAACTCTAAATGACGCATCTCGGATCTGAGTGGCATTTTTAAGGAGAAAAATAATACAATTCAAGAATTGTAAAGGACTGTGTCCGTAGAGACTCGTTGTGTTTCAGTTTTTCGTCTTTGCAGCTGATCTCCACGGTTCGGATCGGACTCGCCATTTTTCGGAATGTTTTTTTTTTCTTCCCGAAAAAAATCATTTTTGAAGTATTTGTACGAGATAAATATTCGTTAAAAACCCGCTACTGCTTTATTCAGATTCGGCTCCATCCCCACTTAGCATGCTTCAGCAATGTTACTGTTTCCATTCGCACACGCGTCGATTCACAGCCGTGCCGGCATTTTCCCGTAAATGATACTAGATCGAGAGTTGAGATATTTAAGGAAGGACTTTCAGAGAACCTCGACACCGGCTCCTTTTCCCACATTACGCCAACATGGAACATTGCCAGTGGATTTACACCTTTCAATCCATGTGGGAAAGGGGCTGTAGAATGACTCATTAAATGCAGATTTCAGCCGGTTCCATCATTTAAAGGCTCACGTCCACCGCCTCTGTTTTAGCTAGGGCCACTCCGCCGTTGCCCTGGAGAAGCAGCAGTCATGACTCCAACTGTTGCTACGCGACTGAAACGGAAACTGGGTTTGAAGGGCAGCTCTTCAGCAACAGCTATATTTTTCCAACGTCAACGCTAAGCACACTAAACTGCTACAACATGGGAACGTGAACAATCGTAAACAATGAAAGGAATGAAAAGCCTTTTGAGAAGTAAGCCCTTGTTTCCTCCTCCCCGGGCTTCAATTTTCTGTCCCCTTCCTCACCCTTTTCTCTTCAGCGTTTCACCTTCGTAAGGTAAAAGTCTACAAGACAGAGGAGGCTGCAGCCGACGCCCCTCGCCGGCCCATTTAACCTTTTAATTTAGCGGTGGGAATTAATGCGCCGGCCCCGGCCAGTATCACTTTAAGCAGATGCTGCCCAGGTGCCCTGCAGTCAGCCAGAAAGGATGCCTTTGTAGCCTCCAGGGGGCCAGTGTGTGGGGCCGTGCACGTGTATCTTGCGTGCGCGGAGCCGTGCGCGAGACACACAGAAATAGAGTGACATCGTCTGCGCATAGGAGATATAACGTCGTACGTGTTCCGAGCCCAGCCGCCCTATCACTCTTGTGTTTTTTGCATCATTTGGCATTCCGCCGAGGTTGAGGAGAGAAAGAAAATGATAGACCGGCGGCGGAGAGAGAGAGGGAGAGGGAGAGAGGGAGAGAGAGAGAGGGGGAAGAGAGAGAGGGGGAAGAGAGTGCCACTAAGTAGAGAAGACTTTATCATCACGATGAGGCAAGGGTTGATATGAGGCAAGCGATGATTAATGATGCATCTGGAATTCGGGTCAGAGCTCTTTCAAAAAGGGGAAATTTAAGGACGAGAGGGGAGATCTGGACGGTGTCCCCGACGGACCCGGATGGATGGAGACACAAGCTCAAATCTTAATGGATGGTTAAAAAAAACCCAAAAAAACACGGTCTGCCTGACGTTCACTGTGTAAGAAGAAGAGGTAGAATAGAGTCCACTCCATCCCTATACTATTCTAAGGATGCTCCCTCGCCTCCCACACGACACAATGGAACTTTTATGATGTCTGCCAGATTATTCCCCGAGATGGATGGTGCCGAGCCCGAAGCGCAGATTGATTAATCTGTTGACTTGACTGGGGTAGAATGCGCCCCCCCCCCAGATAGAACATCCAGACAAGACTAATGAGCGAGGTGAGGGCAGCCGTTTCTTCCTGCTCATCTGCGTAGACATGTATGTGTTGTATACCTAAACGTCGAACCATCGATTTTAAATCCCTGTCAGTTGATTAAGAGCAGCGTCATTTTCGGATATTCAGATGCGGCACAATGGAGTACCAAAAAAGTCAGATCACGCCTCTCTCTTGTAAGCCATGCATTTATTCAGGCATAACAATTTTATCCATTCAGTGAGGATTCAAATTGGATATAAGAAAGCAGCGCATGGCTTGATGTAGCCTGGCTCCCTAATGAGAGGGGTATGTGGCAATGCAGAGCTTTCTTTGCCAATGAGCAGGGAGTGACAAAAAACGTAACAAATTCCTTCATTCTTACGGGAGTTTTCCTTTTTTGGAATATATTTAAATGAATTTATTTAGTCGAGACACATGTAGCACGATAGAAAGAGAGGAGATGCTATGCCCCAGATTTGAGCTACCTACTAAATTCCATTCCTTTCGTAGTACCTGGGCAGGTACGACATCGAAATGATCACATCTCTAGTCATTCTAAAGTAGGTAGTTAATCCAGCATCTCGGCAAGACTAGCGATGAAAGATTTGACGTTTTACTGAGATCCGGTTCCCCTTTACCGATTCGCTCAGTAAAAAAAGAGTTGCTCCATTTTCCGACTGGTTGATTCAGCTGTGAATGGAATTCTCACAACAATCACGTTGTTTTGTCAAAATGATTCATTTAGGTGAGAGAATGGAAACTGTCAATCCCAGATAATTGTTTCGTCAAAACCTCTCAAAAATACATGTATTTAATTGAAAAGATTTGTTCGCAAAAAACGATTTGGTCCCTAACAAACAAGTTCTGCGTCATTATGTATGACTGATATCCCTTTAACCACATGTATAGTTGTTGCTTATTACCCTGACCTCATAGCTCCTCATTATGTGAGGGGTTGCAGCGCCATGTCAATGAGCCTCATTTCAGCGCTTACTTTCTACTGGGCAATGCAAGGATCTTTTAAATGTCAATCGGTGCAAAGTGACTCAACTGGCCAAGCCTCCGCAGCGAGGCATGATAAACCACCATGTGACTGAACCCATGTTTAAAAGCAGCAAGTGCTTATCCTCTTAAAAAAAGAAATTGAACAAACGCCTCCTTCTCCTTCGCTGACATGACCGTGCACACCTTCCATCTTTCTTGGACTGTGGAAAGCAAACAAGGGGAAATGGAATCTGTAATCTCTAAATGCAACAATCTGTAATTGGTGCATTTAGGTATATAATAAGGATGTGAGTGGTTACATGTGTAAAATAACATATAATAAGGACTTGAGTGGTATAAAATAAGGATGTGAGTCATCACATGTGGAAAATAATATATAAAAAGGATGTGAGTGGTCAAATGTGGATAATAACATATAATAAGGATGTGTGGGTCACATGTGGATAATAAAATATAATAAGGATGTGAGGGTCACATGTGGATAATAAAATATAATAAGGATGTGAGTGGTCACATGTGGATAATAACATATAATAAGGATGTGAGTGGTCACATGTGGATAATAACATATAATAAGGATGTGAGTGGTCACATGTGGATAATAACATATAATAAGGACTTGAGGGGTATATAATAAGGATGAGTCGTCACATGTGTAAAATAACATATAATAAGGATGTGAGTGGTCATGTGTAGAAAATAACATGTAATATGTATGTGAGCGGTTACATGTGGATAATAACAAATAATAACGATGCGAGTGGTCATGTGGAAAATAACATATAATAAGGACTTGAGTGATATATAATAAGGATGTGAGTCGTCACGTGTTTAAAATAATATATCATAAGGATGTGAGTGGCCACATGTGGAAAATAACATATAATAAGGATGCGAGTGATCCCATATGGAAAATGTAAGAATAAGGCTCTGAGTGATATATTATAAGGATGTGAACATGCGGACATGTGGAAAATAGCAGACTATTATAGTCGGATTTTATTTTCTACATGTGACCATTCACAATGATAATATCAGGATGAAAATCTCGTCCGTCAAGTCTATTTCATCTGTCAAACAACTGATGTTTTTTATATATTTTAACTAAATCAAACACCATTCCCATGTGAATGACTCCCAATACAATCCCTAAAGTCAACGGATCCAATGTTGCCAGGTTCCAGTCACTGTCACCAACAACAAGGCACAGAAGCAGAATATGGAGAATATGTTTTCCCATCCCATGATGCATTTCAACACCTATGAACGAGCATGCCCTCTGCCTCTATCTCCCTCGTCTTCATCAAAGGCAGTTTCTGGCTCTGAGGTAGATGCACGCGCCTCACCATACCCAACCCCCCAACTGTGTCACACCGCCAGTCTCTGGGACAAAAAGGCAAGGGACAAGATAATAGATCACTCTTGCTGTTAAATCTCCCTTTCAAGTCAAATCAAATCCCCCCGAGAGAAAAAAGAAGAATCCTGCCTCCCCCGAGAAGATGAAAAACTCCGAAGAGGAAAGAAGAAGAGAGGAGAGGAGGAGAGTAGCCATTATTGATACAAGTCCCGGGCAGTGGCGACGGAGAGAAATGAATGCTAATGGTGTCCTAAGCCAGGATTTACAGATATTAATCCGATTTGAGAAATGAATTTTTTTTTTTTTTCTTATTATACGAGTAAAACCGAGTCGCAGCCTGGAGAAAGAGAAGTGGGATCACAAAAGAGAGAAAGCGCACGAGAGAGAGAGAGAGAGAGAGGAGGGGGGGTAGCAAGGGGGGGGTGTATGGTGGAAACGTAGGGGGAGGATAAGAGCGAGACCCTGACGAGACCTCTGTCCAGCTGAGAAGTTCATGACTGTCCGAGTCGGCTCGGAATCCGTCCTCAATCGAGAAAGTCGAAGATTACGGGACGCGAAAACAGACGTTGTATTGTGAGCGACATCATCAAATAACGACTTTGTGCTTTTATGCTTTGTGCCAGGGAGAGACAGGAACCCCCCCCCCCCCCCCCCCCCCCCCCCACCGCCCCCCACCTCCTCCCATTTTTTCGGGTCCGTCTCCACCTGTTCTAGGGCTGGGCGCCTGTCCAGGGTACAATGGAGACGCCTGTGTGGTCGTCACCCTTGGTACGGAACACGGAAAGCCCCAGACTTTCACAGTAAATCGAGCCTTTATGGTCCAGTTAGGTTCCCTCGGTCCACTTGGTGGGGTGGCTTTTAAATGGCCGCGGCATTTTGTGATTAAAAATGTAGAAAAGGGAGAGGGAGAGAGGGAGAGAGAAAGAGAGAGAGAGCACATTTCGGACCCCAAAGGTGCTTATTATGAATCACTCACCAGCAGCCGTGATCCTTGCCAATATGCAAAGACGCTAAGGCCTCTGCCGGCGGTGGCGTGGGGACAGTAAAAGAGCGGCGCAATACGTCTCTCTCCTCCCGTGATGTCAGTCCATCATACGGAGTGGCTTTATTTCAGCGGCCCGAGAAACGCTTAACAACCTTTCGCAGGTGTTGAAGAGATGGAGACTGGAAAATCCATTGTCTGAACAGGGACAGGTGTAAAACTTCTCCTGCGCGTATAACTTTAACAGTGGTTTATTCATAACGCCACAGGCGGGGTTCCATTCTCCGGCGCTCAATTGACCCACACCATGAAATGACGTTCAATCGAATCGAGAAGATACTTCATTCCATACGTGGATGTTTCCTAGTATCCCTAAAACCCCTAAAATCGTGATAACCAGGATAAGCTATTAGAGGTGAGAAATGACAATTAGAAATGCAAGATTATTTGGTATGGTCCATACAACGTCCCCTTTAAAACCGCATGTGAAATGTGAAAGTAATTGCACAACTATTTCCAAGCTGAAGGTTATTACCGCATTGTAGCATAAGGAATGCGGTGCGTCTACGAGACTAGTGGCAGAAGCAGGACCTGCACACCCCATGTGGTTTCAGCTGGGTGGAGGCTGAGCCCCTGATTCAGCACCACCTCGAGTGAACAGCTCCTTCCAGTCACTTCAGCTTGCCCTCGGATCAGCAAAACGCAGTGATTTCTGTTTCAACCCCCTTCAAAAAATGAATACATAACTAAAGATATACATATTTTAAAAGGCAGTGATATATTTCGAAATCACGTAAAAAAAAAATTATAATAATCGAAATATGAATCATAATATCCACTCAGGAATTCAACACATAACATATTGAATGCACTGTGCAGCAACATGTCCTCTCACAAAAGTAGGAATTTGTAGTTCCCATGTACAGGCAGACAGACAGACAGACAGACAGACAGACAGACAGACAGACA